>NW_009925191.1:0-3090 GCF_000696875.1 Nestor notabilis
GACTGCTGTAGCTGAACCCAGGACAGTGGAGGATATCAAAGAAGTCATACGTCATTGAAGGGGAAAGGAGAGGAGCAGCAAAAGCTTGCGGAATGCTGTGTCATTTATTAGCCTAGACACAAATAGCAATGCATACCAGAGAACGTGAATTCAGGAACAGATCACCTTTACTCCTTAGGAGGCCTGAAATGATCCTTTATCTACTGTGACACTGTAATACAGTGCAAGGCTGCTATGGGAAGACCAAGAAATATGTAGAGGCTTCTCAAGGTGAATGGGGAATAGGAAATAAGGTCCAACAGGGATTTATGGTAAACAAAACAAAATAACCCAAACCTACCTGAAAACCAGATTTCCCTTCTAAGGAATTGTCAGAACACCACATCAAAGAGGAAGGGACTTGAAAACGATGGCCTGCTTTTAGCAGAGCTTGCAAATCAGTGCATTGCAAGTCTACACTGTCATTACAAATCTGGAAGAAACATTTTTCCCCAAGAAAAGGTACTTTGAATACTCTGGGGCTGTATGATTCAGGCTTTTCATTATGTCCAGACTCCAGGGGATACTTGATCTATGTATTAGTATCTTCAGAGAAACAAACTTATTTGTAATGTTGGTTATGATCCTGTATGCAAAAATATTTCTCATAATATCTATAGAATGCAAGAGAAAAACAAATTTATGTATAAATATAGCTGAATCAGATGACCATAGATTTAAAAGTCTGCTAGGTATCATCTACTATTTCTATTTACTAAACCACTATCCATGAATACTCGTCCTTATCTTTCTAGAAAATGAATTTATATGGTTATATTTTATCAAGACTATCTGTCCAATGTATTTTATCAAGACTATCCGTCCAATACAGACATGGATACTAGGAAAATATCAGTCCAAATAATTCAATCATATGCTCTAAGCATGTTCTTATAAGCTACCTGTATACATTGTAGTTTTGAAGCCATTTTGTCAAATTTAGTAAGAATGTATTATATATTAGATATACTATTGCATATTATAATGATATTCTTATTATTTTATGAATTTTTTGTTGTAAGAATTCTGCTTTGCATTGCAGTAAGCATGTCCATTGCAGGCTTGTCCAAGACTCTGGAAATACTAGATAAAAAGTCAATTAACAGCTCATTCTTAAAAAAAACTGTTAGACACTACATGATCTGTAAATAAATTAAAAAAAAAAAAAAAAGTAAAAATAAAACTACTTTCTTTTATTAAATGGAGATAATAAAAAAGTTGTAATCTAAATTCTAGGTACACTTCATAAAGCTGCTGGTGCAAAACATCTAACATTTTCCTTGCTTATATTCTCTGATACTATAAAAAAACCAAACCACTACCACACAGAATTTAGCTATATACTCCCTATGGATCGACCATCATTACTGTACATGTCCATGGTCAGAGTATTTTTCAAATCATCATCTTTCTACTTCTTCCAATTATCACCCTTTTACTTATTTTCAGTTGTAGGCTATAACAGTGATTGCTGTACCTTAGTACCAGTATTTTCCTATTTTAGTTTAATTCTGTCCATCTGGGGAAAATGCTGAACATAACAGCAAATCTGTTTCTCATCCGATCAGGTCAGAGGATGACAAATGGTACTGTGTGTGTGAAGACAGCTGCAACAGGTTATGCGTAAGTGGAAAAAACAATCATTTTCATTTTGAAAACTTCATACCTCTTCATACTTCAAACAAATGGGCATTTTGTGCTTACTATAATCAAAGTGCTATAAACAGAATTTACCAAGTATTATGGAAGATAAATTTACTGCAATTTTACTTTAATATTAAACAGAATATGCTGTCAAAATAGTACCATAATATTAGAATATTATAAAACTCATTTGATAAATGAATTTCAGATGCTAAGCAGACTCTTTACCAACTTAGGTAATGCAAAAATTAGCAATTACTTAGGATGTAGTGTCTAAAAAAATACCCTCTAAACACATCAAACTAAGAAATAAAAAACTGAATGTCAGGTCCAGAAAGCTACATAAATGCCATAATAGTTGCAGCTTCCTCTAAGTTACGCAGCAGATTTATACAGCAAAATTAATGATTTTCTCGATAACTATCTATAACATTCAGAGAAAACACAGGTTATTTTCGCATGTACAGGATTTTTATACCAGCAGTTTAGGAGTCTAGACTATGTAGAGTTTAGCCTATGTACAGGATATCTTTTACAGTTTGGTCTATACCAGCGGCATCTGAACACCAAGTACTTCTGTAGAGAAGCATCATTACCTCTCCCCAAACTGAACCCCCACTTGTGTTAACATGCATCACGTTAACGGAGTTTTATTAAAAGGAAGAACATCTACATATCTGATACTATTTATGTTAGATTTCCAGATACTGACTGTTTTCAGAAATGGGATTTTGTCAGATCATGAATCATAAAATCGTAGAATGGTTTGGGTTTGACAGCACCTTAAAATCATATAGTTCTAACTCCTCTGTCATGGGCAGGGACACCTCACACTAGACTATGTTGCCTAAGGCCCTGTTCAACCAGGCCTTGAAGGCTGCCAGGGATGGAGCATTTACCACCTAGTTTTATTCATTATTGTTATTATTGTTTTAATGAAAGTTTTAATGACCTTAACATGAGGCAGAGAACCTGAGACTGTGACACTTGTTTCAGGTGTCAAAATGAAGTCAACAGTCTCAGGTCACAGGCTTGCCAAGCTGGTGAAGAAGGCTTTAAACTAAAGCAGCAAGGGGAGGCTACCCTGGGCTGCATAAAAAGGAACATGGCCAGCAGGTCGAGGGCAAAGCTCTACTCTGCTCTTGAGAGACCTCACCTGGAGTACTGCATCCAGACCTGGGGCCCCCAACACAAGAGGGATGTGGACCTGCTCGCGAGAGGCCAGAGGAGGGCCATGAAGATGATCAGAGGGCTGGAGCACCTCTCCTACAAAGACAGCCTGAGAAAGTCAGGCTTGTTTGGCCTGGAGAAGAGAAGTCTTCCAGTAGCTAAAAGGGGCTACAAGAAATCTGGAGAGGGACATTTTAAAAGGGCATGCCATAACAGGACAAGGAGGAATGGCTTTAA
>NW_009925191.1:3173-6289 GCF_000696875.1 Nestor notabilis
GTGTTCAAGGCCAGGCTGGATGGGGCTTTGAGCAACCTGGTCTAGTGGAAGGTGTCCCTGCCCATGGCAGAGGGGTTGGAACTAGATGATCTTTAAAGCCCCTTCCAACACAAACTATTCCATGTTTCTATGATTGTATGTATTTATACCATGTTACAGTATGTACACAGTATGTCCTTCCAGGGTTTTATTTTTCCTTTTTTGTGTTCACTCTAGCTCTACAAACTGTATCAATTTAGATCTGTCATATTAATTCCTTTCAATCACACCAAGAGAGAAATTAATTGGCCGGCTGCAATTCTTCACATGTGCAAAGCACATTGTTTTTACTTCTTTGGCTCATCAGTTATTTTGGTGCTGTGCCAGTCCAGTTAGTCTTCGCTTAAGTCCTGGCAATGCTCCCAGAGAGCAACCACTGACTTCAGTGTGACCAGGCAATGGTCACACTGCCATGCCAGCTGTTGCTCAAGCCTAGCACAGGGGCAAGCCCACACTTCAGAAATTCCCATTAAAGCATAACATGGCAAATCAGAGTGATCTCCTATGGCCACCTTCACCAAACACAAGCAGAGTATTACTACAGGGTATCTTCCTAGTAGGAACAAAACAAATCAATAAAATTCTGAATCAGCTTTGGAAGCTAGGATCATGTCAGAAACAGATATCATTATGTGTATCTTTCAATGCAGCTACAGCATTTAAATGACATGTCCAAAGGAATAGGTCTATATTTCACCTCTTGATCATGAAATCAAATGGAGTTTGGGAAGCACAGGTTGATTAAATCTCATAAAATCTTATGTGATACTATGCTATATTCTACCTAAGTTCAATTACATGGTATGTGTCAAATATTATAATGAAACAATTCTGGGCAGCTATATTCATTTGAATACTAGAATTCAACTGATATTTTACTATGAAGGTAAAAAGATTACATAAGGCTGTGCAACTTTAGCCTTAGCCATTTACGAATACAGAGCTAAGTAAATGTTTTCTTCATAGTGATCCAACTGTCAGTTAACTGTGAAATATGCACTGAGCAAATTAATGTTTGGGTTTCTATTTTTTTTTCTTCAGCTGAATTTTGCTCTTTTCAGGAGCAATAATAAAAAACATGGAGTTTAAAGGAATGCAGTTTGATTAATAAACATGCCAGGTGAAGAGCAAAGTGTATCTAATACGCAAAAATTGTGAAAAGCAGACAGGAGTGGAAATGGGTAAAAACCACATAAATGTATTTTTCCCAATATAACCACCCTGTTTACTCCCTCCTTATGGCTCTTCCTGAGCCAGAATTCATATATGCGGTACCATACCTCCTTTGGTGATATCTCTAAACCAGTTATATCTTCATGAAAAGAAAACTAACCAAGAAAGATAAAGAAAAACCAATCCCCCAAACCCTCCTTTTGTTTCAAACCTCCTGCCAAATGTTATTATTCCTGCCTTAAGAAAAGACAGGAATATTTCCTGTTCATCTTCTCCATATCTCCCATGGTTTTATAAAGTCTGCATACTTACTGTGCGATTCCCATCATCAGTTTGAAGTTCAGGAATACCTCATTTCCTATAGAAACCACCCCATACCTCTGATCAAAACCTTTGATCCATCTTTTCTAGTTGCACTGTATCACTCATTCAAACCAGGTAACCAGGATTCGATATAGCACTCTATCAGTGGCTCATCCATCCATTCACAAAATCAGGTTATGATATTTTGGTTTGCATTATGAATTACTTTGAGTAATTACTTAGAAATTAAGGGCTCAGACATACAGAAAAACCCCATGTCTTCTACATTCTTAGTAGAAGGGGAAAAAATTCAATCACAAACCCTTTCATTAACCTAAAATCAAGTGTGACAAACTTCAAAATAAACAAACTTTGGGAACAACTAATTTGTTAAGAGCCCTGCAAGAACTGTCAAGAACAACTACTAAAATGTGTGGGATTTTTTTGGTGGGGGTTTTTTTTTATTTTTATATTTGGATAATTTCTAAGCTGGTGTTTTCAGGGAACTACACACAGGGTCTAAAAATTCTTTATTCTGATTCAGAAAAATAGGCCTGTTCTTCCCCCGTGTATTCCTCTGTGTCTGCTGACACTGAATCCTAACTGCCTTTCATCTTTAAATTATTTGGTATGATGAGATCTTTCTTCAACACTTCATTTTAATTCTGATTATTCTGGACCATTCTGGAAATATAATTCTTCCTTTCATAAATGACGACTTACATCCTTTGTACTCAACACTTAATCTGCCATTAATCCCAGAGAAGACTTTCCCACTCATCCTCTTATTTTTTAAAAGCCTTTGATAAAGGGTCCTGTTGAAAGCTTTTTGGAAATTGAGTTAACCACACAAAACAGATCATCCTTATTCACATGCTGATGACTCTTCTAGCAGACTTCTGAGGTATGATTAAAATCTCAAAGTCAGGTCTGCTCTTCCTCATTTATTATATTAATTCATGGGCCAAGTAAATCTATTTTTCCAGAACAGTTTTACTAATGTAGCTGCTAACAAAGTCAAACTAAGAGAACATTCAAAACAAACAAACAAACAAACAAACAAAAAAACCCCAATGAAAGCATGAAAGCCCAACAACAACAACAAAAAAACCCACCACGACAAAAACTGTCATCTTATTTCCATCTGTCATTTTGCTAATAAGATTATTTAAGCAACAGATTACAGGCAAGAGTTAGCAGTTCAACAATTTCTTGTAGCAATTTCTCTAGCACAATTGAACGAATAGCTGGTGCAAGAGATTTCTTATTGTACATTATTCCATGGATGGAAAAGGAGCTGCTGAGGAAACTTAGAGGGGAGAAAAGAAGCTTACGGACGGTGGAAGCAAGGACAGGCAACCTGGGAAGATTACAGGAACGCTGTCCGAGAAGCCAGGGACCAGGTCAGGAAAGCTAAGGCCCAGTTAGAATTAAATCTGGCAAGAGATGTCAAACAGGAAAGGCTTCTATAGGTACGCAGCAAATAAAAACAGACTAGGGACAATGTGGGCCCTCTCCAGAAGCTATCGGGAGGACTGGCTACCCTGGTTTGGAGAAGGCCGAGGTTCTCAATAACTTCTTTGCCTCAGTCTTCACTAGTA
>NW_009925192.1:0-30264 GCF_000696875.1 Nestor notabilis
CGGCCGGCGGCTGCCTCCTTTGCTCGGTAGCGGTTTATTGTTAGCTGAGAATACATAACGTTGCATGATCTGCACGTCTTCTTCCCCTTCCCCCTACGTAGACTTCAATGGAGAACAGCAAACAAAACTGAATCCCTTCCCTCTCGCAGAGCGAGGGGACAGAGTGGGAGGAATCGCATCTTTCCACTGGGCCATGCAGATTTCACAGCAGAGGATCCCAAGCCTTTAGGCTATGTAACCTAGCTCTCCCCTCCTACACACTTGCAGATACCAAGGGATCCCTTGATCCCTAAGCACAGGTCTCTACAGGTAAAAACAGCATCTCATGACACGCCTTCCTCCCCACAGGAAAATTTCTTTCTGTGCAAACCACATGTGCAGACATTAGTTATGTGGGGATGTGTCATTCAAGACACCAAAACAATCTCTGAGAGAAAACCAGAGCTAATTTGGTAGCACATGTCTCTCAAGCCTTTCCACAAAGCACACTGGCACTGTGTCGTCTGTGGGAAAAAGAAACCTCCGAGGGCAAGAGTCTCAAACCACCTCCCCAGAATAAATCTGAGGGACTGTATCAAAGCCTGCTGCTGTGACACTTCTTGGCTCAATGGGAAAGCCTTTTGCAAGAGTGCTTCCAGGGATCAATTTACTCCCGCAGCACCAACCTTTAAGGTACAGACTCTAGTTTGTACTTTGGGATTTAATTCCCGCATCCAACCTATGTCTTTTACCAGTCTCGAACATCCTCAATACCTAAAGAAGTCTATTATGGCTTTTGTAATGTCCACGTGGCAAAGTTCACTGCAAAATTTCCCTTAAGATTCTTCAAGCTCTTTACCTGGATGAGGTAAAGACATCCCCGTAGCATATCAAAACATGTACTGCCTCCCTTTCCTGCCTTTCCCGTATCATTCACACATGCACATTGCCAAGGGCATTTTTAGCTGGTTAGCTAGCAAGTTATCTATACCCCTTTTCTCAACGTGTGTCTGAACTAGCAGCATTAGTTCTTGGTCTCTCTCTCCACAACACTGTTCAAATACAGAACAAGCATATGTCTAGTAACATCCACTCTCCACTCCAAAATGTGGTTAAGCTGTCACACTTAACCACATAGGTATTGTTCCTGTGCGTGGCGGCATTTGTGTGATCTGTGACCTGGAATCTGTGTTATAGAAAAGCTTTGTATAACTGAACTATTGCCTGTATAATTCTCATATATATATATATATATATAGGAAAAAAACCATAAATAACATACATATATGTGGGCATAGATGAAAATATGTAAGAACATTTATGCATTAAAATGATGATGGGATAATTCACTTTGTCTGCAAATTGCACTCCTTAGATATAGACCTTCACGATATAGTTATTGGACATTCCAAACTATAGTGACTTTTGGTTCATGCAATATATGCTTATTTTAGATGGTGAGAGCACAGTGAACATTAGGGACCTATTTATACAGTTAACTAAGGAATTTTCCTCAACCTTATGTTATGAAGGTGTGTTAAGGGGAATTGCACAACCGTGACTCTAATCTCTATGAGAGTCAGACATGAGTGTAGTAATAGTGTCTGATGCCTGCTTCATCTGAGACTTTTACGCTGTTTTGCTTCAGTAGGGGCTTCATCTGTTTTAAGTCCTAAAGGTTGGACTGGGTGAAGGTGGGATCTGTGAGTTTTACTTGGATTTCTTGACTTAAGCAGGTTTGTTCAGAACAATTCTTATTTGGCAGCCTAGATTTTTCACTCCAGCCTTCCTGGAGTTATTGGGAGGATCCTTCAGATCTGTTTTGGGAAATAAGTGCTATGTCTGAGTTAGGATGTGGCTGGAAACTAACACGCTAGCACGAAGTAGAGTTTTGTGTTATTGCTCTAGAGTATATATGGTATTTCACAGAACTAGTTCAATATACAGGCTCTGTATTGCCTTTTCAAGACCACGTAGGTCCTGGAGATACAAGAAGGGTGATACGGTTGTATTGGTTTTACCTTGGAATTTGCATGTAGCAGATTTTGAACTCAGATTCTGGGAGGTTTTAATTAGTGCCAGAAAGCTTGCAATCAGTCACATTTAGTTTATTTACCACACAGGGGCCAGTGCAGGATTGTGCCCTGAGCTTGCTCCGGGCCTTTTTCCATTCCAGTTTTAAGCAAGCCACATGATTTCTCCATCTCCCGCAGGGATGTTTTACTATGATCTAGTTAGATGTCATAGTTTGCACATGTTTAGTGATGTGCAGCTTCACATTTTCTTTCCTAAATATGAGTTTTCTGGTTATTTCTCCCTAGTGAAAAGTAACTGAGAGGGTCATAGCTGAACAGCTCCATGTGCATAAAATCAAAATGGAGTCATATAATACAGAATCACAGAATCAACTCAGTTGAAAAAGACCTTAAAGATCATCATCAAGTCCAGCCATTACCCCAGCACTGCCAAGACCACCACTGAACCATGTCACTGGGGGCCTCATATACACAGCTTGTGAACACTTCCAGGGACGGTGACTCCAGCACTGCCCTGGGCAGCCTGTTCCAATGTCTGAGCACCCTCTGGGGAAGCAATTGTTCCTAATCTCTAGTCTAACCCTCCCCTGGTGCAGCTTGAGTCAGTTTCTTCTTGTCCCATCCCTTGTTCCTTGGGAGAAGAGGCTGACCCCACCTCACTACAACCTCCTTTCAGGCAGTTGTAGAGAGCAATAGGGTCCCTCTCGAGCCTTCTCTTCTCCAGACTAAACCCCCCAGGTCCCTCAGCCGTTCTTCATCACACTTGTGATTCAGGCCCTGCACCAGCTCCGTTGCCCTTCTCTGGCCCCGCTCCAGCACCTCAATGTCTATCTTGTAGTGAGGGGCCCAGAACTGAACACAGGGTTTGAGATGCAGCCTCACCAGAGCCCAATGCAGGGGGACGATCACTGCCCTCGTCCTGCTGGCTACGCTACGCAGGATGCTGTTGGCTTCTTGGCTGCCTGGGCACAAGCTGGGTCATGTTCAGCCCTGTCATTCCAGCACCCTCAGGTCCTTTTCCATGAGCAGATTTCCAGCCACTCTTCCCCAAGCCTGGTGTGTTCAATGGGGTAATCTTTCAGTCTTATAGAGGACACCAGAAATCACAATGATAATGATCAAATTAGGATTTCCTAGGGTATGAAAGAAGCTGAAAAGTGATCTTGAAAGGTTAAACTGATACCCACTCAACTTCTCCACAGATGCATGCACTCACACCTCAAATGTCATACATGTGCTTTGTGTTACATGGCATGACAGCAATTACACAATGAGCATTGCAGCTGGCTTCTTCCTCTGATAATAGCTACAAGTCAGGTCTGTATATTGGTGATAATTACCCCATCGTAGTTCCCAGAGAGCTGCCTAGTGATTCTCATCACAGCTGGGACTCAATTTCAGTGATGTAAAGGAGGTTTTCATTGAAGTTGCTGGACAGTCAACGTTGCAAAATCCAGCTGGGAACTTGTAGATATTTGACTGCCGACTCAGTGCAAAAATCAGCTTGATTACTGTCAGTAACTGAATTAGCCAAATTTAAGATTTCAGGCCTGCATAGATGTCTGAATGCATTGCAAGCGTACCTTTGACCACAGCTTAGACATCTAATATTGGCTGTTCTGACTATTGTGACAAGATCTCTCTTAATTCCTTGAATGGATTTAAATGAATAGAAAGCTCAAACCTATTAAACTCAAGATTGCTCTCTGTTTTTATTCCAGTGATGTCTCTGATTTCTCCCATGTCTTTGTATGGGAGCCTGCAGCAAACATGTTTTGTGAAGTGACATAAAATAGTGGAAAAATGTTCCAAGAAATTGAACACTAATAGTACTTCTGGAGTGCGGGGAAAGAAAGCTGGAGATGCTCACACTGGTATCAGGAAAAAGTTTTTGACCATGAGGAGTATCAAGCACTGGAAGGGGTTTCCCAGGGAGGTTGTGCAGTGTCCATTCTTTCAAGTTTTCAAGACCAGAAAAGATGAAGCCCTGAGTAACCAGGTCTAACTTCATAGCTGACTCTGCTTTGAGCAGGAGTTTGGACCTCAAAGGGTGCCTTCCACCTGAATTGTCCTGTGATACTATGCTCTGTGCCTGGAGTTGTTGCATTTCTGAGTCAGGTTAGACCTGTTGCTTTAGTCCTGTTCTGCCAGAGGATCCCAGGCCTGCTACATGCCATTAGTACACTCCTATACACTCTTAGTAGTTAAAGGAAAGTGACAGTAAGGGGGAGCACCATGTGGCACAACCTCCCTCACCACAACAACCCCAACTGTCAGGTGAAGGCCTCCCCATGTTTTTTTGGTCTGGCAGTTTTGCAAGAAACAGCTCAAGTGACAGGCTCATGCACAGAGTATCAGCCATTGGCCATGCAGAAGTGCTCTTCATTTATCAAATCTCTGGGTCAAATCTGACCTGCCAAAGCTAGCTGGCTGGCTTTCTGTACTCTCCTCTACAAGGAGTGGTCAGTGTACTGTCAGAGGGAGAAGTAAATACTTTCTATGTTGCTTTCTCCCTGTATGTGCTATACTAAATGTAATGAGTGGCTTATAGCATTCACAGTAGGAGAAATGGAGCCAAAGACCACCTACTTCTAATCTAGCCACTTTACATTCAGCAGAGTGGGAGCAGAGTAAGATACTGACGGGAGAGGGGCTAAGCAGCTGGAGCAATCAATGAGCAGCCCCTTCATTTTAATTCTTACTCATCCCCCCACAGATCTGAAGGTGTGTGGAGTGTTGTGGCAAGTATAGGCTATGCACATGGAGTGTGAAAAAGTGAGACATAAAGTCTGCAGAGATACATCACGTCAAGGGGCCCAGTGTCCAGTTTCTCCCTCCTTCACCTTCACCTTCACCTTCACCATATAAGTGAGTCAGTGAAAACAAATAGAGGGAGAAGCCTAGGAAAGGAAGTGGTAATGCAGAAGGAAACTGAGTCATGGTATTGCAGATATGTTCATTTACTTACATGTACATAGGTGGAAGGGGAGGGAGCACAGAGCTCTGTGTGGAAACCTCCACTTCACAGGAAGAGTGGGAATACATGAAGAAGGGCATCTTGGTTTTTTGTTCCTCTTTTACCTGAGGCAGAGACAAGCAGAACAGAAGGACAAAAGGACACCTTTCCTTTTAGATCAGACTGCTTTGTGTTTAGTCTCATTTCATTACTCCTACTTCTTCCCAGTCTGGCCTTTCTTCTTTCAACCAGTTCTCAATCTGATCACTTTAAGAACTCATCAACTAAAAAGCTCTGGGATAAAAACTTATATCTGCCAGTAAGGATCTGAACAAAGACTGTCTCCTGGACCTAGCAGCCAGTTGTCATGAAGTGTGTACAAACTGGTGACCTCTGAGACCCCTCTCTCTCTTCTCAGGGTTACTGAAATAGATTACAGTTCGGAGTTGTGGGGAGAGGGCTAACAAATAGCGTGATTGCGTAAGCAATAAGAAAACCATGCTAAAAACCATGTGTAAGATAAGTGTATCAGCAGCTGTCATAGTATAAGAAAATAAGAAAACAGTCTTTGTCATGTTACTAATTGACTGATGACTTTTGTGGTTTTTTGGTGGACAACACAACAGGCAGGATTTTGATGAACAGAACTGAAGGGCAACATACTGACTTTGTGAACTCCTATGGGCAGTAATATGAAAGAATTATGAGAGAAATTACAAAAGATCTAACGGGAAAATGGGAGTAATGAATAGTATTTCATTGGCTGGGAGTCTGACTTCTATAGACTGATGTGTACTGAAGCAGAAAAAGTGAACTGATCAATAAATATTTTAGGCCTGTTTTCTTGGGGGGAAGTAAGAGAAAAATAGTTTTCAGCTTGTTAATAAGGTATGCTCTCCAATAGCACACAGCTGTGATTTTAGACTGGTAAGTACAACAGCTATTTCAAAGTAACTTGCCCTCAAGTGTTTTCAAGCAGTTGGATAAAAAGTCAAAGCTTTGTTTTTCAATAAGTCTTGAAAATAGTGAGGAAGTTCTGGAAGTGAAAAACTGAGGTTTTATCATCACTTTAAAAGTTCTGTGAGATGATCCAGGTACTTAATTTTGTCAATCTGATAAAATTCCCAATAAAATATGAGAATGGAAATATGCCAGTCAGAATGGGTTTGTGCAAAACAAATCCTGTCAAGCTAACTTCATTTCATGACTTCTATGGGACCTTACTGCAGCAAATATTTCTGTGATAGAAGTACCTTTACCTGCAATCATAGTAATGGTTCTAAAATACTAGATTGGCAAAAGGTAAAAAACCCACAAATCAGTTAGCAACCAACTTAATACCACATGATTCTTTGACTAATAATATATGAATACAGTACATTTTAAGTGTATCAAAATTCAATAGATAGCAAAATACTAACAAAGCAAGAATCATTGTTGAAAAGCTGGTGTTTCTTACTTGATCCCACATTTCTCAATACAGTTGTCAGTACCATGTGATTTTAAAATTTACTCAAAATTTGGAGGGAAATCTAAAATACTGATCTTGGTAGAATTTGCAAAGACTGGGAGAAGTGCTAAAAATGAAAAGGATAAATGACTGATATGGAGCAGTTTCATTCATTTGGAGTACTGACTCTTGACACACAGTGTGTGTTTCAATCTAACCAAATATGAGTTCATACATCTAACAACAGAGTGAACAGTATTTACAGGACCAGAGCTCTATGTCAGAAAGCATTCATACTGAAAAAGCTTAGAGACATATGAACAGATAATCAGTAAATTAACGGCTACTATTGACATACTGCAGCTGAAGAAGTTAATGTGATTCTTTGGTGTATTAAGAGCTGAGTATTGAACAGGAGAGAAGGTTATATTTTCTCTGCATTTGGCACCTGTGAAAAAAATTATTTTGTATCTACTGTGTCTAATTCTATTACTATCACTTTGAGAAGTACTGCAAAACTGAAGAATGGCCAGAAAATAAGCATGGAACCCTGAATAAAAACTCATGGAAGTGACTCAATGACCGTATCTAAGTGTTACAGTGAATTAAAAAAACCCTCTAAACCATCTGATTCTTCAACCTAGCAGAAAACAGTTAGGATGTGATGGAAGGGTGGCAGACACATGCCGGTTGCAAATGAGCCACAAAATTAGGTGGTAAAAATACTTAGCTGTTGGAATAATTTACTAAGAGTTGTACCGAGTCCTCTGTCACCTGAACACATGAAAACCAGGATTAAAAAAATCCTAAAAAGCTCTAGTTCAAGCACAGCAACAGAAAGTATAATTAACAAAGGGAATACCTTTAGTGCCTCTTAATTTAAGAAGGTCAGATTAGATGATCAGGATGTTTCACTTTGAGTTTAAACTGCAAATTCTCAAGTCCAGGATTATATTAGACTTTTAAAAGGAAACACAGTTTCTATATCCTGGGAAGATGTGGTTGTATCCACAGATGCTTATCAGACACAGATGCTTATGGGAAAAGTTTCTGTGCAAAATTTCTTAACCAAATTGGAGAAAATAGTTTGGTGATCCAAATGGCTAGCACATGGATTGATGTTCCACATGGGAAAATTAGTTTTAGGGATTATACGACTGACCATTTCCCATCACTGGCCAGGATTGTGACAGCAAGCTGTGACAGCCAGAGGGAGATCAAAGAGCAGGAAGCTCAGTAGTAACAGGGACTTCAGTTAACCCTACGTGTAGGCTGGCAAATGAAATGTTTACCTCAGGAGCCATTCTAAAAGCCTGTGCAATAATTAGGAGGATTTCGTGATACAGAGAGATTAAGACCATAGCAGAACACCACCTCTCACCCCTTGCCCCAGACCTCTAAAAAACAAGGAACAATTTTGTGTCTGTTCACTGTGGAGGAAGTTGTGGATGTTGCACTTCGATATATCAGAAGATCAGCTTCAAATCAAAGCTGCAGTAAATGAGGTTGTAGAGCAGGTAGACAAGACTGTATCGATTCATCAGATGATATTCATATAAGACTTCTGGAGAAATTTGAGGCTGAAAGAGCTGAACTACAAGTTATGATTTGTAAAGCATTCCAATGACTTCAGTACAATAAGATTAGAATGTAGCTAATGTGATGCCAGCTTTAAAAATCATTTTGATATCTTGGAAACCGTAGGCTAGTAAACAAGATACACCTAGCAGGCAAGCTAATAAACATTACTTTAAAGAACAGAATTAGTGTATGCATGGACAAGTAAGATGTACTGAGAAAGCATCAACGCTACTGTTGTTAATACCACACCTCAGAAGTCTTAGAAGGGATCAACGAGCATAGTGACAAAGGAGATCCAATGGCTCTAGTCTGCTTGGATTTGCAAAGCACATTTGTAAAGGTCACTCACACCGGGCTGTTAAAGACATGAATCTGCTGTTGAATCAAAGGGGAACTTCCTGAAATGATGAAGTAGCCAGGTAAAAGATAGGAAACAAGTTTTTGGATTTGTGCGTGTCTATGAATGATAGGAAAAAAGGGGGGGAAATAATGAGATAACAAAGTATGATAATTACAGTAATCATTTGGGGGAGCAAAATAAAAATCTGTATGCAGAGATTTGCAAAAGGATTTCACAATATTGAATGACGAGGTGTTAAATTTATGGGTGAAATTTGAGGTAGATAAATGTAAAATGATGCACATAAGCAAAGTGATTCTAGTGTTACATTTGCAGTGGTGGGGGTTCTGAGTTTACTATTCCCATGCAAGAGTGAGATCTTGGGGTTATAACAAATAGCTTAATTCTCAGTACCAGTAAAAATGCCAATCAAATGTTAGTAATTAGGAAAAGAGTAGAGCATAAAATGAGAAACAACATTATACTATGCATAAATCCATACTACACCTTTATTTTGAATATAATGTGTTGTCCTTGATTGTCCATTCACATTTCAGAAATGACACAATCGAACTGGAAAAGATTCAGAAAAGGGCAGCAAAGACATGGTGTGGTTTATATGTGAGGAGCCATTTAAATAGATAGGGATTTCTCAAGTATGGAGAAGAGATTGATTAGGGAAAGTTATGATGGATATCCATAAAATCATGTATTTTCTCTGTGATATGAGCAGCAGGGAGAAAACAAAGAGGGAAGAATATTTCACACTACCTATTTCAAAACAGAATCTAGATATCAAATTTAACTAGCAAGTGGCAAAAAACAGCAGTTCTTCATGTAATGCAGAGTTAAATTGTGGAACTCTTTGACATTGGATGCTATGGGTGCTAGAAGTTTTCTTTAGTTTAAAAAGTGAACAGCTGAATAGAAGAAAACACCTTTAAAGATTGCTAAATACAGAGGCAACATCTCTGTCTCAGGATCTACTTGAGGAGAAGTTGAAGCAAGGACAAGTATTCTGGGAAAATATCAGTACTGTTCAGCCTGCTCTTATACTCTTTCTTACACATCCACTCCCACTTCAGGGATAAAGTGATATCTATCCAAAACAAATACTAAATGCCTACTTTCCCACCAACTCCCAAAAGAAGAGATTGAAGAAAAGAAACTGGGGAGAAAGACAATCATTGAGGTGGGGTGTGGGATGTTGGGGGAGAATTGAAAAATAAGAAAAGAGAACAGGGTAAAGGCTAACAGGCTAAGCCCAGGATAACAGGGAACCAGAGAGGAACAGTGAGCAGAGCACCCCTGTATTTCCATGGTATCCAAGGACTGATAGAGGCTGCCTAGTGATGCCCTGCTCAGAACAAGGGAATAGAAATAACACTGCTAGTTGCTGGGATCTTGGGTTTTCTTCCTCTTAGAGCTGGAGGTGAGAAATGAGGTAGTTGATAAAGAGGGCCCAGAACTTAGTAGGTCTTGGGATGGGAACTGTACAAGTAGAGATGTGAGAAGTGCAGACAGAATCTTGATGATAAATTCTGGAGGAGTCAGAAGACTGGCATTCTTGATATACAGAGATGCCAGTCTCCCTCTCATTGCATAACAGACATGAGTCAGGGTGTCCTGTGAGCAAACATGTGCCTCTGCTTGATGGAAGATTTTTCCAGCTTATATTCACAGTGGTCCATTGAATTAGCTCAGAGGGGAAACTGGTCACCAGGCTTCCTCATCCTCTCCCGAAAATAGGTGGTCCTACAACAATGTATTGGGTGTAAGGGGGAGGAACTTGAGCAATTGATGCATGAATATGTAGAAGTGTTCTCAAGGGAGGTCATCTGATTGTTCAAAGCTTACCAAAGTGGTGTGTGAGCTGGACAGGGAGTCACAGGTTGAGGCCTCAAGAGGTATTTCCTTGGAGCTAGGTGCTGGAGGAGACTACTTTCCTATGGGACTTGCCTGAGGTAGGACATGGTGGTATTATGTTCATGTTCTACACTGTACACTGGGCAAGCAGTGTGGGGTCGATCCAGACTGACCATAGAATCCAGCGGTCCCCAGTTTTAGTGATGCTGCATGGATGATCCTTCCATTTCAGTGTTGAGGTTTCTGCCTGCATTTGGGGGTGAGTTTTGTTCAGCTGAGGCTCAATAGAGAGATTTCCCCTTGCTGGTGATCACGAGAGACTTGAATGCTCCAAACAGCTTCCAGGTTCTGAAGAGGGCCTTGTAAAACACAAGTAGTTCTAGAAAGTCTTGGAAGAGGCCTCTTGGGTCACTACTGTAGAATGACAGACATCTCAGAGATGGTGGGGAAGGCACATGCCAGCACAAACCAGGCTGGATTGTCCAAACCATAAAAGACCACCCCCAAAACCAGTATTTTCTCTTGGAGCCTGGTCAATGTTGCACTGGGCCGTTGATGCAGTATTGAAGCATTGAGTCAGCACTCACTGGTTGTTGACAATCATAATCCTCCTTGAAGGAAAAGTTGCTGTATCATTTTTGACCACCTCTGCAGCCACTCAGGCACCTTGACCTCCCTCTTATCCCAGCTAGTAGCCAGAAGGTGGCTGTTAGCACAGAGGTAGGCTCTCCAAGCACGAAGCACTGTCCTCCTCTGGGAGGTTACTACCTGCCTGCTTAACTACTGTTTCCGAAGATGTGGCGAGACCTCTTGACCCAGTTGGTTTGGTCAGAGGAAGATGCTACATACGTGCCTTGGTTGACTCATGCATGTCAGGTCTTCTTGGTACCAGAGTGAGACGAGGCATTTCAGCAGGTCATCAGGATTAAACCCACATGACTACACACAACTTTGGTTCTGTGAGCAGCAGCCCTAACCTAACAGACAATGCAGAGGAAGGACTTTATGGTGATGGAGTGGCAGTGGCTGGAATAGGGCAGCTCTGACTCACTCCCCTTTTGAAGCCAAGAGGACCCTGCTGAGCTTGAACAAGCAGTCTGCGATTGTACACAACTACTCCATGAAGCTGAAACTGAATGCCTTCAGGGTCCCCATAAAATAGCCGTTACCTGTGATGTTAAACACTTTCTCCTGGTTGGGGGACGAGGAGGGGGAGAGTTAATGACAGTCTGTCTCCTTGTGGTTTTAGATCATACACAGTTTCATGCTCTGGACGAAATTATATGGCTCTGGTCTGGGTGGATCAGATACACCAGCTACGTTACAGCTTTTGCTGTAATCTGTGCTGAGGAGGAATACTGTGCAGCAGTCTCTCCTTCTGCAGAGGTCCCAGTTTTTTGAGCAGAAGAACTTTCATGCCTCTCTCTCATGATGAGCAAAGCTCTTCACTCCTGAGAGGCTCATCGTGGCAGTCGTGGAGAGCCTGGAGTGGAACTTTATTAATGGGTGTGTGGCAGAGAGTTTTTGAGATCTCAGCCACAGTTGGAAGGAGCTCCAGTGAGTCCTGGTCAGCCATAGGCAAATGAAGAAATAAATGTTATCCAAGCCAAAGTGCACCTGCACACAAAGTCCTTCCTCCTCCTTGCCTCTGTTCTGGATCAACGTGAGGAGCAGTATCCTTTGCAAGGATGCAGACAGTCGTTTTTGTCACCTTACTTGTGGATGAAGCAAGTACCATGATACATCTCACGAAGGAGCTGGATCTGCAGCTAGGCAATGAATGGTGCTTTGGACACTAACTTATTCCAGGACCCAGAGCTTGCCCTTCTGTGTGTAGCATCCACTGAATTCCAGAAGGCAACCTGCCTCTCCAGCCCAAGTATATCCTGTATGTTCTGCCACATTCCTCCACTGCCTTAGTGCCATCAGGTAGTTGTAGAACTTGACCCACAACTTCCTAGCACCTTTGGGACAAGAGAAAGGGTGGCTCCTCTTTTCATGTGTTGTTCAGAGGTCCTGGGAGTCTGCTATAAAGTTCATATTATTTAACAGGTTGTTAAATTATTGGTAGGCCAGCCTCATCCTACAGAAGGTGGTGGTGAGCACCATGGATAGTGATGTAAGAAAAATAAGCTTATAACATGTTGTTGTGTGAAACATGAGGAGTGGCTCATGCTCTGCTACTCAGATTGAGATGAAGGAAGCACAGGCATGTGTATGGAGTTTGTACCAGGACATGATCTTCAGATCAACACCTGTGGCCAGATTCCTACCCCTGCCAGTCCAGTTCAGTAGGATATTTTAAAGACCCCTTGCAGGAACAGCACTTGGGAGGAACCAGACCAACAAAGAAGGCAATAAAAGCTGGAAGAATTATAAATATACTGGGCCTGGTTTTAGGGTATAGGCATCAACTGGATTGCTGACCCCCATTCTATACAGAATGAAGGGTGTATCAGGTGATAGGCATGTCCTCAGTCACTTCCAGCACCTTGGGTTGTGCTCCTAAGGTGAACAGGGTTGCTGTTCCATCAGAGGTAGTGGCATAAGACTTTATTTATAGGGCAGCTCAAGTGACCCTGCTTTTCCACTACTGCAGCAACAAAGCTTGGTAGTTAGATTGGTGAAGGTCTCTCTCCAGTAACACAATGTAGAACCCTCCTACCCAAAACAAGGAGACTACCCTGCCCCTACAGAGACCTTACCTCCATCCCATGGGCTTTAATGACAGGATTTCAAGCTGTTTCACTTGGAGAGAGAGAGAAGGGAGTGAGGGACCTTCTGGCCAGCAGTGGTGGTGCCAGTGGTACCACCAGCATCACTGTGCTAGTTCAGAACGTGCTGTATTCCAGCAAGTTCTGCAGCCAGAGCTGTAGTCCCTGTGTTACAGGGAAGCACTCTGCCCTGGGGTCCCCCTTGAATAGGGCACACACTGGTGAAGATGAGGTTGTAATCTGCCGTGGCAAGGGTCAGCTGCATCTTGTCCCCAGAGGAACGAGCCTTCAGCTGGTGGCTCATCTTGTTGCTCAGCATGATGGGTCTGAGGAGCCTGGAGACTTGTGTGAGCCTGTGGTCCTTGTAGTGCCCTAAAGCCTGTGGAGTGGGACATTTCTGTATGTAAAGGTCCCCAGCCCAGCCAGTGCACCTGGCTGAGAGCAGTGGCTCTTCTCCTGAGGCAAGGACAAGCAGCAGAGGGAGCAGGGTAGCCCTTTGGGGATCAGTGGGGCTTCATGAACAGCAAGTACCCCCTGAAGGCTGCTCCATGTAGGTGCAGATGCCCTTAGGGGCAGCAGGGAAAATCATGGTGTGGGGTTAGAGGTGATGTGGTTCTGATGGTAAGATGTGGTCTCACCCTGGAGGTACAGGGAAATACCAGCTTCTTCAGGGCAAGCAAGGGGAGGGTACATGAGCAAAGCAGCATTGGGAAGAGAGGTGAAACAGAGGTTAAGTGTTGCCTTTATACCCAGCACCTGGAGAGGCTTGAGGAGAGTGAAAAGCCCCTCACCAAGAGCCCTTTACCCATTGCCTCCCACAGACTGGCTTGTGTTGCCAGGAAGAAAATCTACAATCTTGGCCTAAGGCATCGCTGCCTCTGGAAACTCCCACATCTTGGGTTTTGGGGAGGGAGGTGAGAGGGAGACAGCAGTCTTGGTGCCTCCTGGCTGGCTCTGACCATTGCTGCTGTTCCAAAACCAGATGCCTGATGGGGACTGTGGCCGAGCATGTGATGGCTGTATGAGGGAGAAGGATGTAGCCATCTGGTTGTATATATGGTCTGGGGCTGCCAGAGTGACACCCCATAGTTGAGGGGGAGGGACAGGTAAGGAGAGTGAAGCCTGGAACTGATGGGTTGCCCCTGTGTGAATCATATGCTGGTGGTTTTTAGCAGGCTCATTTTTCTTCTTGGCTGGAAACACTTAGAGATGGTAGAGAGGAAACTATGGGACGTAGATGACACAACTCATGGTATTCTTACGCTCCAGGACAGTGCCCATGTGACATGCTGGCTGCAGAGATTAAACACATATGGAGAGCAACATATGAAATTGCCTGATCCATATTACTTCTGTAATGTTGGCTATAGGCCAGCAAAAAAGGGCCTTGGTTTGCATTGACGTTTTCATACTTACTGTGCTGAATGAAGCCCCTGGGGACACATTCTTTGCACTTCAGAAAAGCAGCGAAGAATGAGGATAAATCCATCGCTGCTGTTCATGCTGGCTGATACTTGTTCTGCAAATGAGATAGGGCTTTGATTTTCTTTTTTTTAATTGTATTAATTGGATGTGTTTTGATCTACAGTACCTCCTTAACTTAAATTACATAACTGCTTCTCAGAACAGAACTGCCTGTGTCTAACATTAGGTTTTCTGTTCGTCTCCTTTTAGTTGCAAGGACATGGTATGCAGTAGCCTTTAGTATTGGTTTGAAAGTGTTTCCTAAACAGCTCTAAAAGGGGACCTACCTGCAAACAGAGACAGAATGGTCTGTAAAGAATTTAGATTACCCAAATCTAAAGCAAAGATCCTGAGGACTGCTCATCTGATTCCTAACCTTACAGACATCTCAGAGCTGTAGGTGTTTTCATTCTTGAGCAAAACATTTAAAGAAGACATTAGTCTTGTGGAGACCACTTCTCTGCCTTGATGAGCAACAAACTGTTCAGCCCCATATTACCCATGAAAACAGACTTCTTTTCTGTTCATTGTCCACAAGTGATTCTGTTGGTAGGTGCCAGCAGCAGATAACTGATTTCCTTATGCAACACAAGCTAGAATACTTACGCAGTTATGCGAATAACTCAGGTTAATTGATTTCTCAGCTTTACCTGGAAGAATTTGAATGCTTCCATCTGAGGTTCACCTCAGAGACAGGTCACCTGACAGAGGTTTATTCCTTTCCTTGATGTTGACCTTTTGGCTAGCTTTGAATGGATCTGTAAAGCATTCAGGGAGGGAAAAGGTTTCTATGATTATGCTATCCATCCATCAGTCCTTTCTAGCAGCTTCAAGTGCTTTGATTTCAACATTTGACAGGACATGGTGATGTGTTTGACAAAGATGCTATACTCCCATGAGATTCATGAAAATTGATATCAGGGAAAGAACAATTTAAAGACTGATCATAATTGCTGCAATTACATTTATTGTTTTCTTAGTTGTTCAGGGAAAAGAAGGGAATGCAAAAGAATAATTGAACCATTTACTCTAAATACTGATCTTTACCAACATTAACATTGGCTACCAATATTGAGTGATAATGTTTCTACTCTCTGCTAGAAAGTAAAACTTGAGAAACAGAAGAAAGTTTGCTAACAGTGGATAATGGAGTTGGAAATAAATTGTTTAATTAGTATTTTTCTTATGTTAATTGGTATGACACATCAGAAAGCAATTGACAAAAATAGATGTTTGGTGTATGGTGTACACTTTCACCAGCATCATGTCAAGAAGTTAAAACTAGAGTTTAAGACTAAAGTTGTACTCATCTACTTAGTGTGGAATAAAATAGAGAAAATAACTCAGAGATGTTTAGAATCCAGCACATAAGTTACAACAAAATAGATTATTAAAGGCTTCTGCATAGATGCAGATGCCTGGTTCAAGCATGGACCTTAAATGAACAAAATACAGGCCCAGATATCAAATATAGTATCACAGTGGTAATAGAAATTGAGAAAATGTCAAAAGGAAACCCAAAGAGAATGGACTTGCTTAGATTAAGTAATACGTATTTCAAAACAAGGTGAATTTCCTATGATCACAGAAATGCAAAGAAATGGAAAGTATGTCCAACTGAGAAATTCTGTGTCTCCACGATAAATTAAAGTATGTGGCAAAATGAGCTACTGAGTTAGGAAAAAAGTAATAATATTAGATCACAAGGTGGATGTAGTCATCCAGATGGCTTCTTGGATGTTTCCAGCATTCATCAAAATGGTCATTACTTTGTATTACTTGGGAATGCGCAGTACACACATTTTCTAATATCTGAGAGTCCAAAGTGTTACTAAAAAAAAGCAGAGAAAAGGATATTTTCTTTCCCCCATCTTTTTTCCTCTTTAAATGTTTTTAATCTTTATTATTTAGAAAGGCCCAACTTAAAAATAAATCTTAATTTTTACCCTAACAGTATTGTAACAGAAAAAGGGATGATTTTTTTTTGCCCAAAGGCTTAGAGGGCTTGAGTTGGAACATTGCTTCAGTTGTGATGGAGGCATCTTTTTCTGATGGGTGTTTGTCAGGGCTTTTTTATCAAATTTGTGTTAAAAATACAAAGCAACCATGATTTGCAAGCAGTGTGGCTTAATAGATTTCAGCTGCTTTGATTTTCTCTCTCTGCTTCATGTAATTAGCTTCCTACATCTTCTGCAGTCATCTACTGCGTCTTCCAGAGCAAAAGTGGAATTTATGATGTGAAAAAGGCCCATAACAAGTAACTTTTTTTTTAATCAAGAGATCTTTAAAAAGTTAAATGAAAATGAAAGCCCTCTATATCCTTCCTATACACACCAAACAGAAACAATGACAAGAAAACTTTCAGCATCTCATTTCAGAACATTTCAATGAGAAATTCAGTAGCATTTTTTTGCAAAAATCCCACTTTAAAATTAGCTTTATGACCCTCTCATGTTTTAAAGTGCTTATCAGGTCTATATGGAGAAAAGCAAATACAGTTTTCTAAGAGATGATTGATGATAGAATTACAAATGGAATAGTCATGACGATCAGCTGAAGCTGGAACGGAAGTTGGCTAAGAAAAGAAATTGTATTGGGGAAGAAATATACCATTGCAAAAGTGAAAAACCCAACATACTAACTGAAGGGAGAAAGAGGTTGACAAGAGGTTGAATAAAAACAATAGTAAGATATAATATACTGCGTTCAGTTTCTCTTTTCCAACTTCACTGTCCATACTTCTTTCTGATTTTTCTGGGGTTTTTTTCCTTCCGTCTGTCAGAGCAGAACTTGATCTTTCATGTTTGTGGATTAATGATTTGACAGACTTCAGGCCTGTCAAGTTGCATGTATTGAGCAGCACTCTGTGAAGTTGCTTTTGCTACTCCTAGCAATAAAAAGAAAGAAAAAATCAAACCACTAACCTTTATCCAAGTTTGAATAAGAGGCTCAATGCCAATTAGAATCCAGACATTTTCTTTTGAACCACAGTGTGTGGTGGTGTAATGCTTCGGCAGATATTACTGCATTTAAAAACATGTATTAGTTATTTTCTCCCAATAGATTTATTTCTTTTGTACTACCTGTGAAACTGTTTAGACCAGAAATTTTCAGTAATTAGTCAGTCTTTACAACTATAGTGCACACAAGATCACATATTACTCCTTTTCTTCCCTTGTCTAGGTAATTCCAAGTGGAGAAAACCAGTAATAAATAAATTTTATAGGCCTTTAGCTCTATTATTATGGAATAGGTGTGGATTTTGAGACAAATAATTGTTTGATGTTAATGTTCTTCAATCATTTGATTCCCGATCTGCCAGAATGATATTAATGTTTTCCACAGTCTAACACTTGATGGAAACCATCAGTGGTTTTAGCAGAATTAGGGACAAAGGTTGAGTGTCACTTGCCAGACTTTGGGCATGTCAAGCTGGATGTGTTGAGCACCAGACTCCATGAAGTTGGTCTGTCTCTTTGGCTAGTGGGGGTCTTTGCATTTCGTTTGCAGAGCGGTGCTGCTGCCTGTTTTGGACTGTGTGCCAGGATGTCTATCTAGACTTACAGGAGGGCCACAGCGTTATGCTTAGTAACAGCTGAGAGGACAGGGAATAAATCTAGGGTAAATGGAGATAAAACAGGCATGACACTGCTACCTGCACTCAAGGCTTCTGTACAGCTGCCTTCCGCTGTGGAGAGGCGCGACCTCTCCTGCTTCTCCAGTCTCTCCAATTCCTGGCACTTAGACTTCCATCACGGGACATGTGCATCCAGACTAGAACCTCCTTCGTGCCAGAAAATAGAAATGGAATTTAACAAGAAGACGGGACAGACTGCACAAAACAAGCTCAGGGCACAGCCAGACAACCCTACTGATCAGCAACGTGTTTACATGCTACCAGCCCCTTTCATCCCTTTATGTATTTTCTCACACTTGCTTCTCCCCAAATCACCTGGATCCCCCTGCTTTCCCTGCTGTTGGTTCTTCTTCTAAACGTCGCATAAATCTAGTGCAATCCCCAAACGCTCTTCTCCTGCTTCCCATAGTAGTTGCCATACCCCTGAGGCAGTAACCACCCCAGTCAGTTACAAAAATGAATCTGAAAGCCTCTCCCCCTGACTGATTTTGATAGGCTTTCCCCTTGCCTATGGGGCTGACGCTCTCCTGGGGCAGCCCTAGGAAGGGCCCAGAAAGGGTGTCCCTTCCTCTGAGTCTGCAATTTGTGTTCCCAGCTGCCATCATCCCCCTGCGCTCCTCTGGGCATATGGAGATGGACCTTTGGTGCGCTGATGGCTCCTGGGATGGGCCTGGGAGCAGCTCAGCAGGTGCTGTTTGGGGTCCCCCTCCTGCCATTGTCTCCCTGTGCTCCTCTGTGGGTGTTGACCTTGGTTAGTAGCATTCTCAATTTGAATTAAATAACTGAGCTCGTAAGGCCAAATGCATGCATGTCCTTGTGAAGAAGATCGGTCAAGAGGACCACAACCTTGAAAGCTGCTCTTTGTCACGCTCACCATAGCCGTGTCCTGCCTCCTTCTGAAGTCTGGCTGTGTCTGACGTCTATGCCCACCTTTGCAGCATACACTACAGTAATCACCTTTCAAGTTCCCTGCAATTCGGGAAAGAGCAACTTTACTCAGCCTGGTCAGAGACATACGGCGGATGCTGTTAAAGTACTTGGTTCTAATTAACGTGATGAGCAGAAACATACTTCACGTGTGAAAGTGAAAATATGCCTTGGTTTGGTTTTTTATTCAGGAGATGTGAAGGTGTGGTAGACACCAGTTCAGGTGGCATTTGCTTTCTCCTGGTTATCATCTCACTGTATTTAGCCTTTCTAAGGGACCAGATTGTTTTCTTTGCGTTTTATATTCTAGTTGATGGGTGCCTTGGGCTTCCCACCCGTAAGTGCCTCCATGCTTCCTGCAGGCCCTGTGGAGCACAGCATCTCTTCACTGCCAGAAGATTTCAACCCAGGAAGTGCAGTGATGAGCCAGTGTTAACATGCGAGAACGAGCAAGGGGGTTTGCATGTGTCTGTGAAGGAGAAATCTGCTATAAAGAGTAAACAGCTAAAAGTTAATGAAAACAGAACAATCACATTCAATGGCACGTATTCCAAATACACTAGATATTGACAACCTTTCCTCTGTGACATGGAAGTAAATAACTTTTAACAAAGCTTGACAATGGTACAAGTAATCACTAACTGGACAGAGTAGTTTTGGTTACTTGGCTGACTGTTTAAAGTGTGCTACTTTGCATTTAGTTTTCATTACAGTTTAATCTTACTTTTACAATTTCATTACAATTTAATCTTATTTTTATCTTTATTCAATTTTATAATTTCTATTTTATGTTAATGATATTTAATTTAATCAAATACTTCAAGCTGTATTAAAATGCATGTAAAATCAAATGGCACAGTCTCTGCTTTTGCATGGGTGACAATCCCAGAAAGCTGTGCAAAGTGCTTGGGGATCTGAGTGAACAAACAGCTGAATGTGAGACTCTCCTGTGAGGTTATGGCACAATGGGTTAATTTGAAGAGCAGCAGCAAGGAACTATTTTTAGTTTTACCTACATTGCTATGTATGCTTTTATGTCCATGTTTTAAAGAACTGAAGAATTTGAGACGTCTTTTAAAAGGAGAGACAGATATTTTAAGGGGACTGGAAAAGTGCTCTGCAGTAAGAAATCTAATGATCTCAGTCTGGTTAGTTTGTCAAGAAGAAAAGCAAGCGTATGAATAACTTCCCTGAAATGTAATGGTGGGTATTAAAAAGGTCTTTAATCTTGCTGAGAACAGCAAAGCAAGGACACCAGCAGCTCTAAGCTGATGTCAGACCAATTCAAATTATGAAGGAGAAATGCCTTTTTAAGTGATGATGGTTTAGTATGGGAATAGAGTATCAAGAGTTGGTTCTTTCTCAGTCACATGTCATGACTAGATTTTTTCTGAGGAGCAGTAGCCAAACATGCTTGAGAAAAACACAACTGACTGGTCTTTGTATGGAGATAGCTGAGTGAAATTTAATAGTTGATGATGTACAGGTAGCCTGATTAAGATCAGAAGGTTTGGTTTAAGGCTCTTGTGGCCTTAAACTCAGTGATTCTCCTCTATGCTGAGCTGAGCTGGCCTAAGACTTCTAGAACAGATTGTAGTGGTATTCAGAAGCCTGACTAGATGTGTTCCCACAGGAAACGAGGTGATTGCAGTAGACTGGAAAGGACTGAAAGATGTGGACCAAATCAATATGGACAGCACCAGTTCACTGCATGGCAGCAGCTTCCATCGACCTTCCACTGAGGTGAGTGCCTGTCCCAGACCCAGTTACCCAGTGGGATCAGAAAGTTTTCAGTTCTTTCTGAGCTCAGAAATGGGTGTTGTGCATTACTGAGACAGCCTGGGAGAGGACCAGAATACCAGTGTGCACTCAAGGATCAGACTTTCATATCTGTGCAGTTTGGCTTGCACTGAATAGAGTTGAGTCACTCCCTTCACAATATCCACAGGAAGAATTTGCAAATGAAAGTGCTTTTAACCACTCATGACTGGGGTGGAACAGAACATGGACAAAAACTGTGGCAGTTCTGACAGCCTGTGGGTCTGCAATCCTTGAATAATGAATTCATTGAAATGTCCAGCACAATGTCTGTCCCAGCTTCCTCAGTACAGCCCAAAAATCTTTTGAAGAAACACAGTTGTCTCCATTTTGATTTTAGGGATGCACTCACTAGTAACTCGCTGCCAATTGATTTACCACACCACATCTCAAGGGCTGATTCATTTGCTGTTGTGAATTGCTGCAGCTTCTTCAATCTTAGATACCTGAATTTTCAGCTCTCTAAGGCTCAGGGTATGAAGTCATGATTAATAAAAAGGTCAAAGCTATTTTAAACATAATATTTGAGGAATCACAGATGAAGTTCGCAAATAGCATGAACAAATAACATACAATTTGTAAAACTTTTCAAAATGCTAATGCATAGATATTTTTATTTCCTTATTACACCTCGGTGGCTTGGAATGTAACTGCAAGAAACTTGTTTCATGAAATCCTGGCAGAAACTGAGGGGCTCAACCTTGTATGGGGAATTCAGTTAAATCAAATGCAGATCTGGAAATCAATGAGCAGGAGCTATACCTCAGTGAACATTTAGATTTACGTGAACACATACCATAGGTGTAACTGATTCATTTAAATTTTCTTGAGTGTCCACATCCCCAAAAGCCAAGATGTTGAGACGTACATCCTCCCAGCTGAAGGAAATGCACTATGAATTGGTACTGTAATGGCTGATACGGGAAATGGATCTAGTTTGCATGGGGAAAGTGGGTCAGAATGGACAAACTGAAATACCACAAGAGAAAATAATCTCAGCAGAAAATAATTCTTTAACTTCCTGTACTATACTCCAAATACGCAGGTAGTTTAGCTCCTCCTTGTGTTAGCCTCAAAGTGATGCATCTTGATGTTTGCAGCTTGTTTGTTACATTAACATGATATCATTCTGTGCTTTCTTTAGCAAACACGGACGGATTTTTCCTGGGATGGTATCAATGTGAGTATATGCCACACCACTGTTCAAATTTCTAGTCATAGGAAGACCAGGATTTGTCTGCCATTGGGTACAGTGGAGACCAGAATGGAAACATGACTGAAAATCTTTAGTGCCACTGAAATTCTGGGAATTGCCTATAACTCAGAGAATGGTGATGAGTTTTTGTTTTCCTCTGGGTCTTTTGCTGTCTGGCAGGTATTTAGGTCTGCAGGTGACCATGAGATTGCCTTTGTCGTCTTTGGGACTAATGTGTGTCTTTTTGTATGTTTATTTTTGAGATTTCTGGGCACTGCTAGGTAAAAAAGGTGTCTGTCCAGCATGTTAAATAAAAACAGTACTCTTTGATTAGAGCATCATTTGATCTTCTCCAGGATCTGGGGGGAAAGGTATCCCTTATTTTCAGTTGCATACAAAAGCAAAAGAATTCTTAATGTCCCCTGAAGGAGATGCTCATTACCAGCTAACTTTGGTTAACAAGCAGAAGAAGAAACAAGCAAACATTTAAAAAATAACACACATGTTGCTCTTAACACCTGTGCCATGAAAAAAAATGGCTTTATTTTATTCATTTGCACTAATGCAAAACCACCATCCTAAAAACGGAATAATGCATATTAGTGCTACCGAAGTATTTTGCTCAGAAGAAAACATAAATTGGCTTGATAGTTTTGTACACTTGGAAAGGCAGGATTAGAAGGTCCATTTTTGGTAGTATAAATGGCTATCATTTTCAGGTTCTCTGTGGTTTGCAAGCACTTGTGACACTGAATATCAAGGGGACTTGTATTTTTAACTAGCCACGGCCTACTGACATCTCTTTCATCGTGGCACTTATGGCTTGGGATCTTTTGCTTAGAGAAACAATTCTGTGCAGGAAAATAATGGTGTATGCAGCAACTGCCTAGAAGAAACTTGTCAGTTTTTCCTCACTGCATCCCTGACTAGCTGAAAACAAGGTACATGAAGTCATGTTTCCTGACAGTTTCCTTACTTGCAGTCTCCAGTTTTCCAAACTATCCTGGATCCATGGAGCTCTTTCATAATGCAGCTCTTTCTCAGTGTAATTTCGTAGATCTTTCTTGGTATCAAAGCTGATTTATGAATATTCTTCCCGTTCGTTCCTGCCTTCATGTCATAGCTCTCCAACCTCAGCGTGGTAGATACCTCCTGCAGCTTACTTTCTTTTCTGGTCTGATTCCATGAGGTGGCTCACAGCACAGCCCCCAGGCTGTCTTGAAACAAAGGGGTGGATTCTGAACAGCCATGCCCAGGCAGGAATGACCAGTGAGGGCATAGATGGACGTTCTTCAACCAGCTTCATCACTAAAGGAAATGTATCATGGAACAAGGGCTGTATTCTCACTTTTTACTGTTCTTCTCATACTTTCTGAGCTCTTAAGCTCACATGTTACACACAGACATTCCTAGCTCCAAAGTTACAGGATGCCTTAGCTGCTGCATTAACACTCAGAGCAACTCTTCATATGCAATGCCTGGCATCTCTGAAGAAGCCTTGTGAGGGATTGTGTTTTATGATGATGCTTGTGACTGCTGCCTGTCCCAATAGTTTCCTATCGTTGTTATTCAGGTACTGAGGATGAACACAGAGAAGAGAGTATAGGGAATTAAGCAGAGCTGTAGACCTCATTTCTTTACAGGTGGTTGTAGGTGCTCAAAACAGGACACATCACTGCTACAGTCACATTCCTGTTATTAAGACCATATGAGAAGAAATAAAAACCAAAAGTAGCATAAAAATTAATATGTATAGTATGATGCATTACTGTGTCTTGCCTATCACAGTGTCAGCTCCCCATTTTAAGTTCCCTGAATCATCCATCAGCCATGTCTCACATCTTTAACAGAGTTGGGAACAGTGCAGCATGTCTATAGAGGACTGGCAGCAGCCAAAGGAAGCTTCTCACTGACTGCTTCTGCATCTCCCACTGACCTTGCCTCACTCAGTCCCAGTGCTATGCAATATCCAGTCCTGGTTAAATAGCCTCTAATTTTTCCTTCCCTTCTTTTGTTCTTTTTCTTATTGCTTGCTTCTGCTCCATGTCTTCCACCTACCTTCTGGAATCCTTGTACTTATTTCTCACTTTAATTTGCTTCCTCTTCTCCTTTCTGTATATAATTTTTCATATTCTCTCTCTTTTCAGCTCTCCATGGAAGATACAACCTCCATCCTCCCCAAACTGAAACGCAACTCCAATGCTTATGGGATTGGGGCTTTGGCTAAATCATCTTTCTCTGGTGAGGTCCTCAGAATTTGGGTTTATCCTCTTCACATATCTCACTGTTGCTCTCCCAGCTGCTCCTTTCTGAGTCTTGCTTTTTTGAGGCCTTAGAGGAATATCCACCACTATGGTTCTAAATACAGAAATCTCTTAGTTGTTGCCCTTTCAAAGAGCAGTTTTGTGTTATTCCTGTCGGCTTCGCACCATGCACCCCAGTTCAGCCGTCTTCAATTGCTTACCCTCAAACAGCCTTGGGTTTAACCCCATTTTTTGTTTCTCAGTTTGTTCACTTTCAAGCTTCATCCTTCATGCCTAAATCTGTCCTAAATGGATTCTAGGCAGGGAAGGAAATTGTCTTTCATATTTGGGGTTTCCCTTTTTCCTCCTTCTAAGAGCCAGTTCAAGGAAAGATGGAGAAACTCTCCTGGAGAGTGATACACTGGAGCTTCCAAGAGAGGTAAACAGTGTGGCAGATAACCCTGGAGCTGTGTAATAGCCCCTCCTTGTTTTCTAATGTCTGGCCCCTTAGGGATATCTCGCAGCATGAAGGACCATGTCACAAAGCCAACAGCTATGGGCCAAGGCCGTGTGGCTCACATGATTGAATGGCAAGGCTGGGGCAAAGGTAACAGCCAGCAGCAGCAGCACACGCATGAGACAGCACGCAAAGACGCTGATGCCTACTCAGATCTGAGCGATGGTGAAAAGGAGGCCCGGTTCCTTGCAGGTAGCACTAACTTTTTGGCATGTGGATTGGATTGGTTGGGATGTCCCAGCGCAGAAACCTTGAGAGACCAAAGTGTAGGAGCCTGAAAAACACACTCAGGAGAGCCTGTGGGTGGCTCAGATGGCTGAAGGAGAGAGAGACTGTGGCTGGAGTATTGCCAATGGAATGCAGAGGTGGAAAGGGTGAGGGCCAATTGTGGGTGATGGGTGTTGCTGAGGTAGGATGGGATATGCTGAGTGGGACAGTGTGACGAAGAAATGCAATTAAAAGAGTGTGATGAGAAGGAGAGGCTTTCACACATCCCTGCTTCCCCTCCCTGTCTCCTTTGGCACAGGAGTGATGGAACAATTTGCTATTTCTGAGGCAACTCTCATGGCCTGGTCCTCCATGGATGGTGAGGATGTGAGTGTAAACTCAAATCAGGAGAACCCAGCAGGCAACTACTCTGAGAACTACCAAGAACTAATGGAGAGCCAAGGTGAGCTCTGGTGCCCCTCGCTAGTCTTCAAACACCCCTTCCCTCCTCTTGTTGTCATGTTTCCCTATTTCCCTCTACTCTGTTTTATTCTGTAGCCTCAGTTTTTGTGATTGGGATATTACAGAGGCATCACCTATTTGTGGAGCTGTCCAAGGAGTCTAATATTAATGGAGAGGCTCCAAAGCCCAGTTCTTTTGCCTTTTTTGGGCACAACTGTGGAAAGCTGCCAGCTCTTGCAGTCAATTGTGGGTATAACCAGGTTCATCTGCCTGCTGCCTAGAACTGACTTTTCCCTTCACCTTCCTCCCCTCTAAAGGATTTATCTACCCTGTACAGTATAGTGTCATGCACAGGCACATAAGCTATGTGAATAAACCAGCTTGGCGTAGACAAAGTGTCTAAAACTGTGTTCTTTCCCTCCTTTACTTGCAGAGCATATGGCCCAGACGCAGTATGATAGTTGGCCTCACTCCTACGTCTCACAGGGCATGTATTGCTTAGGTTCATCCGATGCCTGGGAGACCAGTGACCAGTCCCTCATTGCTTCCCCAGCAACTGCCTCCTACTTAGGCCAGAATTTTGATGAATCTCAGACAAACCTTCAGGAAAGCATTTTGATTCAGAGCAGCCTTCTCCAGCAGCAACAGCTGCAGCAACAGCGGCAGGAGCAGAACTTCATCCAGAGCACAGGGCTGGTCCACATGTGGCCCCTGCAGACTGCTCAGTGTGGGGCAGAGTCCAGCACATACATGGAGGACCACATTGAGGATGAAGGGAACCCACAGCTGGAGAAGGCTCCTCTCCTAAACAAGAAGCCATCTCCAGAGGAGGATGATGCAGTGTGCCGGGACCTGGAATCACTGTCTCCTCGAGAGGAGATGGAACATGCTGCGCTGAGCCGCAAAGTCTCAGATGTCACCTCCTCTGGGGTTCAGTCCTTTGATGAGGAAGAGGGGGAAACAAACAACTGATGCTTTCCGTGAAGTTCTCATCACTGCTGAACAAAGAAAGGGGTGGCAAGGGATGAAATTACAGGGATTCTCCAGCTCCCCATACTTCTGAGCAGACACATATTCTGTTCCTGACATTTAATTATTTTTTTAAACAGAGGAAAATCTCAAAGTGATTGACACATGAAGACCTTTTCTTCCCCTCTACCATGGACACACGTTTTTGATTTTCATTGCTCTGGGCAACATATGTGAGGTGCTTGGAGAGATCTGGATTGGTAAATAATTTCTAAATCTTTTTAATACAAAGTCTTGGCTGTGGATACAAACTCTTCTGGTACTGGGGATGTTGCTGATGAAACAGACATGGTATAGAGAGCAGCTATGTGGCTAGAATCCATCTTGGCAGAATGGATGTTGCTCTTTGGACATGGTCCCCTTTGATAGAATATATGAGTATAAACTGGTTTAAAATGAAGATATGGCTTTACAAATAGAGATTGCACTAGTATTTTGATTGTGGCTGATACAGAGGATAAGGCTGTATTTGATACAGAGTGTACTGAGAAGAAAGATTCGCTGTGTAACCAGATCCTCAATAGCACCTTGATATGAAATTGTAGGCTCAGTGGATACAAACTGCGCCCCGTGGGCACGGGCTGTGCTGCAGTACAGATGTTGTAGCTCTGTGCGCATGGCTCTGCTGTGGCATGGAAGAATGGATGCAGATATGAATCTAACCCTGCTCTCAGATGTTCATGCTTTGGTCTCTTTCATTTGTTTGTTTGTTTCTTTGAAATTTCTACCTTCCCAGGAGCTGGCAGGAGTGATGTGTCCTTTTGGCATTGGGCATTTGATGCCAGTGGAAAGGGCATTTTCTGCTGTGGAGACAGTCATAAAAATCTAAGTCTTGCAGGGGCTTGAGAACGTGTCCATCTTGGTGCTGCTGCTGTATCCTTCGGTCTTTTCCCTTACCAGCAGTATGGGGAGTCCTAGAGAGTAGGCAGCAGATCCAGGAACAGTGAGTGTGTACAGCCATGAGGTCACAGATACCCAGTTTACATTGGAGTTTTCAGTTTTGGGGGTTTTTAAACCTTTTTATAATGCTGCGTGTGTGTTCCTAACAAAGCAGCTAATAGTGGGAATGACCTGTACTACAATCATCACTTAACTGAGATACTGCTCCTTTCCCATTTCTGCCTATCCTCTGCAGTGCCAAATATAGCTGGAGGAAAAAGGGGTGAGATGAAGCTTTCTCCTCCTATTTATTTCTTCTTCCTGCTATATTTTCTTCTTTTGTTTTCCTACCCCCAAGCAATATAAATAATGCTCAGTACTTGGTCTGTTTGTTTTTCCCTTCCATCTCTTTTTTTTAGGACTGGAGAGAGCTGATTTCAGCTGTTTTACCTATTTGTACAGGTTCTATTTTTGTTGTTGTTGTTGTTGAAAAAATAAGGTCTATTGAGCAGGGGGAATTTGGTCTCTTGCAATTCCTTGCCATGTTTCTACAGACCTCCTTTTGGGGGAGAGGGGTTTTGAAAGGAAATGGAAAGAACTGTCTCCTTTTGAGCTCTCACTGGAAAATAAACAGGGGCAAAAGCAAGCTAAAAAAATGTACGAGGCTATCGGTTGTGCAGGAGGAGTGAACAGAACCAGCAGAAATTAACCAAGTGCTGAGTTTTAATTGCAATACCTCTTGTAAGGCAGCATCAGCAAAACACGGGTTTAGATCAGAGCTAGATCTGATGAGCTGGGGAAAGGAATTTGCCTGGACACTGCCATACTGTCCCAGGGGCAACTCTTTCTCACACTGACTCATATCTACTCTGTTTAATTCATGATACAGTTGTTTCTTCTTTGCCTCCTCTTCAGGCTTTGCGTATTTTTTGGATGACAGGACACGTGCTTCTTTCCCGATTCAGGTTTAGTCCCAACATATTTGCAGGGAGAAGAATATAATGTGCCTGAAGTATTATCATCAAGTGTCAAGTTCAGACAGCTCCCAGCAAGCAAAGCATATTATATCCAGGAATTATGAAAAGTATGAATGGGACTCTCAGGTAGAACTTTACCGCACTCAGCTTTTTCCCACTTACACAGGCAGCTGCATGAAGAGGGTCTCTCTCCTCTATGAACACCCAGGTCTTTCCAGCCAAGTCCACTTCAAGTGGCTCTGTCTTCCCTCTCTGTTGCACCTCTAAAGGAAAGACATTTGGGATATTTAAATACAACTGGTAGTTTGCTGTAGGTAAGAGATAAAAGTTTTTGTGACCACTGTTTTTTACCCATTTGCTTGGGCATGCTTACACCTCTCTAAGGAGGTAGCTCTTCTCCTGAATGGTAACCTTTCAATAGCTCTTTAAAGATGTTTACACATTCAAGTGCTAACCTCCCCTGGGCAGGAAGGCTTGATGATAAAGATTATCTCCTACACTTATTGCAGGGTCAGTGCTAGCTCATTGTCCTGAACTGTTTTAGGTCTAGCCATGGAGCAGAACCTAGGAAATCACAGTAGCCAATCAGGGAGACGGGGCAAGTGCCAAGAGCACCTCAGCAGATGACAAATGAGTAAGTGTCAACTTTTTCTTATTTTTGTCTTTTTTTTTTTTCTTTAAGCCTTCAGGTAAACAAAAAAGGTTCAGCATGTTCCTTTGTGGGAGAAGATTTGGGTGGCTTGCGGCTTTTTCCCTCCAAACCATTTTGTTCTCATGTGCCTCTCCAAGGACCAATCTGGAAGTTCACAGTAACTTTCAGAGTAGCTTCTTATGATCCCTCTGTGTTGTTTACAGGATAAGTGGGTCCACTTGTCCATGGCTTCTTTTTCTTTTAATGTGGACATGTGGTACCTTTACAAAGATGTCTGATTGATGTCTAAAAGATGTACATTATCTCCATACAAAGCAGCGGCAGGGAATTAGCCACATGAGAAAAAGTGTGAAAGAAAAACATGACCTTATAGAAAATTCTATGGAGTTCAATAGGAAGACAAAACCTATTTGTAGAGTCTTCTAACCTCTGTGGAATGGGATAGAAAATTATACCCTGCTGTGTAATTCTGTAACTTGATCTCAAATCTGTAGATAGACTATCATTCAGACTGGTTTGAACACTGCTCTCTGTAAGTATCTTTCAAGCTTGCTAAATTCTATACATTTTTCTCATAAAGGTCGTGACTTTCTGTGAAAAATACAATTGCAGCCTTTTTCTGGAAAAAACAACCAACAAACCACAAACCCCCCCAAAAAACCCCAAACAAAAAACCCTCACAAAACCAAAGCAAAATCCCCCCAAAACCAAAAACCCTCACCCAAAAAGGCTGTTTACCATGACCTCGCTGCAGTCCAAAAGAGAAATGTATCCACATTTGCCAGGAGCTTGACTGGAGAGAGCAGGTCTGCCCATCCACACTTACTACCTGAGTGAGCATCCTGAGCTGAACTGGAAAGGCAGTTTGAATCAAGAGATGCAAATGGAAAATGGTTTGTATAACCTGGCCTTTTCTTATGTAACAGGGCTGCTGCCTGTATGTATCCAAGATCAGAGAGAGGGACCTGGAACCTGCTGTACACTTCCCAGAAAAGCCGTTGTTATTATATAGCTACACCTATTCAAGCATATGGAAGGCACAGGTGCTCTGTGAGCAAAATTTGGCCTGCAGTTCTATTATCCTGGTGAGGAGGAATGAGTTGGAGAGAGTACAGCCAAATACTCAGAGCCCAAATTACATTTGTGGGGCTGAAAATAAAAAGGAAAGGTAAGCTCAGTATCCCTGATCTACAGTTACTAAGAAAGCGAGCCCTGCTGTTCACGTACACAAACCCTGTGTAAAGCAGAGCTGCACAACATAAAAAGGTAAGGTTTTCTTGAAGCAGTGGAGGTAGAAGATTCCCATCTTTCCCCCCAAGCCTTTATCTTCAGCAG
>NW_009925192.1:30295-72633 GCF_000696875.1 Nestor notabilis
TATGCTGAACACAAAGGAAGGCTTAAACACAAGTGACCATAACTGAAAAAAAAAAAAAAAATCTCAAGTTCCACTGCAAGAAAATTCTCTCTTGTTCCTTTTCCCATGATTGTTCATATCTGATGAGTTACACTATTTCATAAGGTTTTCTTTTATATAAATCTTAAACTTTCTTTACAAGCCTTGTGAGTTCTCTTCAACTCCATTACCTCAGGCTCTGGGATGGAAAAGTCAATCTGCTTCTTTCAGTTTCTGTGCCTCTAAATCATCTTCTGGGAAGCTGCTGACAAGTCACCCACTTGCTTTTCCCCCTTAAAAGCTTTGACTTCACCTTCCATGATAGGCTTGCAGCAGAGAAGAGGGTTTATCCATACCTCTGATCAAGCAGCAGCCCTCTATCCTGACTGTGCTCACCTCCCATTTGTAATTCTTATGCAGATGCTGGTGCACAGCTGACCCCACAGCAAGCCAATGCACTTTTAGCTTACCATGAAAGTGAAGAGGGAACAGCTGTGAGCAGAGGGAGAGACAGCACTGATCTCAGCAGCTGGCCTTTATATCAGGTTAGGGAAACTGGGAAAGTGCACTTTGAAATAGCATCTTCATGATAAGTCTAAGCTGCTAAAAAGAGCTGTCATGCCACCTCCCTTCTGTCACCACCAGCTGTATACTTCTGCTGCCTAAGAAGCATCAGTGCTGACACTCATTTGGCTGCTCAGGAACTGGCCCCATTGAAAACTAACCCGGTCTCCTGTCAAGATAAGGATTTCAGTGGCATCAGCTCCTTGTATTGTTTTACTTGGTAAGGCAAGCATCACTGTGGGCTGGTGAAATGTGCAGACAGTCATGTTGAAGAATATTCTTTGGCTGAGGATGCAATTTAAATTAGCTTAAGCTGATCGTAAAATACCTTTTTGAAAAGAATAAACCCAGCTGGGGTACGAGGGAGGACATATTCCCCCTTTCCTTCTCTAGTGTTTTCCTTAGAATTTCTAGTATGCTCTTACCTGATTTGGGTTTTGTTGTTACTTAATGCCCTGTTATCTCCCTCACTATTCTCTCCCCTTCCACAGGCTCATTTGAGATAAACCCTTGCAATTGGGCAGGAGGAGATGAGTAACGTGATATATGCATAGAATTAATAAAATTAACATGCACAAATGTCATATGCACTCAGTGATCCATGGCAGCTAGAGGTACTGATAAGTCTTCTCCTGTTATTGCAAGAGGCAGAGCCTTGTGCAGGAGTGAAGCACAGCTATTGCACGTGAGGTTTATCCCTAACTTTAAGCTTGTTCCAATTTAGTGTGAGATCCAGAATGGCACTTCACATCTAGGCAGAGTCTGTGCATGATGTACTGCGTACAACAACTGAAAACTACTAGTTGTAGGCGCAGAGAAGAGAACAGGAGAGAAGGAAACTGTTCTCTTTATTTCACAAAGGTATGAGGTATGGTGGTGAGGCAGAGTAGTGTGCAACAATACAGGCTTGTGGGCAACTGTGTGTGCTCAGTGCAATAGCAAGGAGAATTCTAGCCAGAGAGGGGAAGACATTGAGAGAAAGGCTTGGGAAAAAGATCAAGAAAGGCTTGACATCTTACGTTCACAGAGCACAGGTCATGCAGACTCCAGGCAGAATGGGCTCAGGTATAGAATTGCTACACAAGCTGTAGCTCCAGGGTTGGTGTAGTTTATAGTACTCTTTAGTCCAAGCCACACTTTTTTCTGAAAGACACAGTGACAGGAGAGAGACCTCCCTGAATTTGGGCACCTACTGGTTTCTTTTTCATCATGTTTGCAGAACACCTCACAATACACTTAATTCTTCAGGGAAATCATTTAAGAAATACACCAAATAGGAACTTAGTCATTGTCCAAATGAAGATAATATGTGATCCGTTCTCACTGGAAACCCCAAATATCTAAATTTGGCTCAGTTTGCCTTATCAGCTGTATTGGTAATTGCCTAGAAGGAGAAACAGACTAAAATAAACCCACCTCTCAATTCTGTAGAAAGCAGAGCAACATTGGAATAGTCTAAGCTCTTCTAATTTCTCCCAGATGGAATGTCCCATGTTCCTTGTTCAGACAACTATAAACAATCTGGAATTTCCCTTAGAGTAACTGTTTGGCTTTTTCCAAAAGAAAAAGGAAAAGAAAGGAAAGAAGAACAAACCAACCAAACCAACCACCATTCAAATACAGAGATTTTCAGCAGCTGCTGCCAGTACACCTAGGAAAATAAAAGTTTCATCTCTGATTCTCCTGCCCTGTAGCAATCTGACAGGGAAAGATTTCTATGCCATGGCTCAGGGAAAGGAAAAATAAACAGGGAGATGTGAGTAAAGTAGTGCCTATTAGAACTAAATGTATGTGTAGGACAGCCTACAGTCATTAAAGCACAGTCTCAAATATGAATGCAAGCTGTAAAGTCAACGTCAGGTGCCTCTTTTGTATCATAGGCTTATTCCAGGCTAAGTAGTAGTGAACCACCTGCACAGGAACAGAAGAGAAGAGCGGGACATCTGTGCCAGATCAATGTGTCTGTCTCAGAACATGTCATGGACCCTAGGCAAGGCTGTCTGGGACACTATACTCTCTCAGCAGCAGCCAGCTTCATGAATTCAGTGGGGTAGGGATGAAGACAAATAGTTATGATGTTAAGAAGTAGACACGGAAGACCTGTGCTTAGAAAATTAGGGTCTATTTTATATCCTTGCACTGACATTTTTTGCACAGCATAAGCAGAACAAAGTGTTGTCTTTCCCTTGGAAATCAAGAGAAGCTCTGTGCTCATCAGTGTTGGTCTGTGCAGGAAAAGAAAAACAAAAAAACCAACAGAAAAAAAGGTGATATATTTTTCTGGTGCAGATACACATAGTTGGAAGAGGAAAAATGTAGCCGGGCAGTGACTCTCTGAGAAAGAGTTTGTTTACTAAAACTGTAAAGACCTTTTCAGGAATGTGCTCAGTGCAGGTATCATAGAATCATAGAGTGGTTTGGGTTGGAAGGTACCTTAAAGATCGTCGAGATCCAACCTCCCTTAGGAGCTACTACTGATGAGCAGTAGCTGCTGCCTTCTAGGAAGAAAGAGGTTGCAGTACTCTGTGGAAAGAATACTACCGAGGATCTTCCTCATCTCCTTTGACTGGGGACATGATAATACCCTCTGAAACCTAGTCTTGTTTTTGCTTTACCATAAGGGATCAAATGTCCATGCTAGCAAGACAGAAACATCTAAAAAGGCTTTCCTCCATTACGGAGACAAGATCATGCGCCAAGATCTGTTTCAAATAAGATAAAGGCATCTAGTCCAGACTCACTGGCTTTCTGTACTCATTTTCATTGGACATGGAAATTCAGTCATGAGTTGGAGGTCAAAAGGTTAAGAACCCTTTTCCAGAACTCTGCCAGGTTCCCAGTACAGGTGGACTTCCCTTCTTTTCAGATACTGCATGTGTGACCAATGTAGCAAGCCAAAAGCTCTTGTGCAGGTATATATTCTTATTTGGCTTAATTTTTTCTGCTCTGATTTGTGGATGTTGTGCATGGTTGGACGTCTCTGGGAATCCCTACGCTATAAAATTTGGACTCAGAAGTAACTTTATGGGGAACAGGGTTTCTCTTGTTTCAGCTGTTTTCAGATATGGGAGGGTACAGCCTGAGGATTTGGGAGGTAAAAGGGTGGTGGATGGGAGTCTCAGTGGCATGAGGAATGGATTCCTGAAGCATGTTGGAAAATAACTAAAGACTTGGGTCTTCAAATGTTATATTCTCAGTATCTGAAACTGCTTTAGCATAAGTGTATGGGACAACAGAGGTTGCTGCAAAGCAATTTTAAAGAGCTTACAGAGCCTGTAACCATTTTCTGTAGGGGGTAGCTGCATGGTGATTATATGTTTTCTTTCAAGCTAGTGTTTACAGAGGTGCATTGATGTATGGGGGGAAAGCACTAATGGAAGAAAAACAAAAAGGGAAAGGGACCCACTATTGAAAGCTTTCATCCTTACTTGTCCCACATTAGCCCTTAGTAACTAAAATGAGTCTGATTTGCCTTTGGTCTTCCAGCTCCAAAACATGTTTGCCTGAAAATTTTTGTTGGATATACTTCGCATGTTTTGATAATGTGACTTATAAGATAACACTTCTGGAAAGATATATATAAATACATACATGTACAACCACATACATACATGTACACACACTGCATATAGACATAGGAAAATATATAGCACTATACACCTCCATGCCTGTATGTGGCAGCAACCACAGTAAAGGAGGGGAGGTAGCTCAAAATAGCATGTACAGTCCTTTATGGAGTTGTTATTAAACAGAATGTGGTCTTGCCGTCCTGGCTGGTGAAAGTGTTTTATTTCTGTGGGACTGGTTCCAGGGGAGCTGCGTCTGAGGAAGGAGGATCCTAGGAAGGCGGGCTGGGTCTCAATGAGATAGTCTGATGGAGGACGTTGAAAAGGATCCATGGTGGCTTGAAGAAGCATTCCAGAGCAGGAAACACATGATGCATTATTTCTAATTAAGAAGATAAGAACCTCACTCGTTTGACTATGCAGGGGTAAAATCTCTTATGTGCCTGTGACATAAATGCCAGGCCATTGTGGCATATTTGATGATAGTATCACATCAGCGGGACACTAGTTTAGCACAGAGTGAGTTTTCCTCACTGTTACACTGAAACAGCAGTTTCCAGGTATAACATATAAGGTTTGTCCTGACGTTGGTGACATACAGACACGTCTGGTAAAGAGTTGGATGGAAGTTTCACAACAGCAGGTTAGGACAGGACACAAAGAGGAGGAGTCTGATGCTGGGGTTGGAAAAGGGACTGGCACTGGGTAGCAAGACTCTGGGTTCACATTTCAGTTTTAAATCAGTGCTTCTCGGGCTGTTGGCCTCAAAGCAGGTTGGGGAGTTGGTTGATCCAGAGGGAGAGGAGCATCTCTGCACTTCCAGCATCGTATCATCTGCTTCTGATTTAGGTAGGACATTAGGCCATATCTAGTAGCTCTTTTTTTACCATGCAAGAATTTGAAGTTCTAGCCATAAAAGATAACCATTTCCTTTGTGAAGATACTGGCACTTTTCCACTGGTTCTTAGAGGGGCTAAGCAGTGTCACTTGTCCTGTTTTATTCAGCTAATCTTCGCTTTCTGTGTTCTATTTGAAGTTCATTTGCTTCCTTCCAGTTTACCTGCCTTTGCTACTGAATAGATTTCCGCCCTCCCCTTGGTATGTATGTCTGCATAATCATGTTCATACAATTAATTGTGACTTCCATATGACACACAGACTTAACTCCCTTAGGGTTTTGTGTTTTGAGGTTTTATTTAGTTAGTTAGTTAGTTTTTTGTCAGTCCTGTAAGTGTCCCAGGTCTTGCTCCTGGTTTTAGGGTTTTGGTTTTGGTTTGGTTTTTATTTTGTTTCAAAGCAGCCTCTAAATTGTCACTACATTTCTCTAAAATATGGTATGCCAAATGAGATCAGTTATTCCACATACCTTTAAGCTGTGAGTCTCTGTGAAAATAACATGTCTCTGGACCTGGAAATCATACTTCGGTATACGAAGAATGTCTCTTCTTTTAAATTTCACATTATGCTCCAAAGATGGTGTGCAGCTGCTGAGTGCTTCACCCAACAGAACTATTTTACCATCATACTAGTTTAGATTTATCCCTCAGATAAGTACACTTCCTCTGGATTTAGCTGATTAGCCCTAACACAAACCTCATTCTGTGCTATCTGCCCCAAACGCTGATCTCCGCTTTTTGCTCATTTCTCTGTTTAGACTAGATGGTGAATCTACGATATATTTCTCTCATGCAACTGTTTTACAAGCTCTCGTGTAATTCCAGTAATGAATGAAAACAGTAAATAAAAAGGTATATAAGACCATTCTTGCTGCACACTTCACTAGCTCTGCACTTTGCCAGCTGCAAGGGTATTTTCTGTACAGTTCCTCAGACAGAGAAACAGCAAATTTGATTCTGTGGCATATTTGGTCATAATCCAACATCTTACAGCTCCCATTCCTTTTCACAGCTCATTTGCTTAAGGGGTAGAAAGCAGATTTATTTTTTTCTTGCAAATTCCTCATAAACCTTCCATTGCTGTCTTTTGCACTCGTTTCTGTGTGGAAAAACTGAAAGCTTCTAACTTGCTTTTGTGTGACTTTAATTCTGAACTTATCTTAATAGGTCTTCTATTTTTACCTTCTGTTCTTCAAACTAAGTAAGTAGCTCTTCAGTAAATAGCCAGGTATTAGCAGCTTTTAGATTGTTGTTCATATACAGCAGACAATTCACATTTTCATTTCTTTATATTGTTTCCTTTACAAATTTGCCTCAACATACTTTGCCCTCCATGTCAGGTGCAGTCCTTCAAGTTGGCTGGATATGTTTCAGTAACTGTTTTTACTATGGAGCAGCAGATGTTTGCACAAGCAGCACACCAAAACTGCTGGGATGTGAGCCAACGCTCATTTGAAAGGCCAGTGCTTGAACAAGTAACAGCTTTGGCTGAGACTGGCTTCATTTAGCTAGCACAACTAACCCCAGTGTCCACAGTACTGTCTTTAATGCTGTGAGGCTGCAGAGGACTTACAGACTTCCAGCCAGCTGAGGGAGAGGGAGTTGTGGCTCAAAGCATGGGCAACCCAATCGCAGAGCCACCTGCTATTGCACACCCGTGGTTTGGAAGAGGTGGGCTCTGTGTGTGTATGTGGGTACATGTGCACAGGGTTGTCTGTCCACTATGGGGGGTTGCGGGCACACAAGGAGAGCCTGAGGTTTATGGTCAGGACCAGTTCAAGCTTCCCTCGCCTTAAAACTTCATCACATGGCTTAAGGTAAAATAGTTTTCTCTCTATCTGAGAATGCTAATGCTCAGGCATGGCTTTTGTGCAGAAATATTATTGGTCTCTTGTTATGTGCCTAGATCCTTGCTTATGTGGCCATGAAAAGCTTAGTGCTTGCTGTGACAGCATTTTTAACAGTGTGGTTTTAATTATACCCTTCCTGGGTTAGACTGACTTGTCAAAGAGGGATCTTTACTTGCTCAGCTGCTTATTGCTCTGTCTTGTACTCTTTGGCCACAAAACCCACACAATTTTCTACAGTGTTTCCATAGCTGGGGAGATGGGGAGAGTTATTTTTTATGAACTCTTGATTCTGTCTCTGTTTCTGCTTGTGCTAAATGTTTTTGTCCATAGGGTCAACAAGCTACAACTTTCTAAGTCTGAAGTAAGTTTCTAACCAAAACAAAGTTACATTGTTCAGGTAGACTTTTTTTGTTGTCCAGTAGTCCATCTTCATGCATTTTCTCCTTCATCCTCATCATGACCAAGTCTTAGACCTGTCATTAATACACAAAGCCCTATCTGTTGTCTTGTCAACCTCAAGTCTTACTTTTTTCAATTCTTTATATTGATGAATTTAGAAATGACTCTGCTTTCACATGTCGTGTAAGAGTTTGACTTTTTGCTAGATTAAAATTTAATAGATAACGTCTTGCCTTCATTAACTGAGCATCAGTAAACTGGCAATTAGATGAGATCAAGACTAGTTTTATCTAGAAGAACAAGGTCAAAGGATTTTTTAATTATTTTTGTGTGTGTGGTGGTAGTAGTGTTTTCCCAACATTTTCTGTTCTGATGGAGATTTTTCAGTATCATGTTCTTTTCAGACTATTACACGTTGGGTACCAGATGTAGTTTGGCAAGTGTTTGGAGTTGAAAATGGTGAAAAAGATCAGCTCTATTTTAGTGCTTTGAGTGGTAGTGGCAAGCTTGGTGTAGCATGAATCTCTGATCAGAATAATGATTCTATGCAACTGCACGTGCTATTTAGGAGAAGAGCAAGCTTCCGTGGTTTAAAACAGCCTCAGAGCTGCTTGTTTTTCAAGGTTTGTGCTTGGGCTTTTGGGGGCAGATCTGAGATTTGACTTCCCTGCTGAATGGGAAGGCCTCAGTGCTGATACAAATCCTGGAGATGATACTTTGAGTCGGGGCAAAAATGATTTCTGTGTGTAGGGTAGCCAAGTCTGTGCTACTTGGATAGGATGAGAAATGCGGGTTTTACAGCAACAGATGAGTGTGACTTTGTTTGCTGAACAAAGCTTTTAAGTTTAAGCTTTGAGGGGGCCTGCTGGGATTGCCTGAGAGGGTCAAGCTTAGAGTTGTCTTCACAAAGGTCCTGTGTCAGTTGACTGCACATTTCACACCTGTTAAAGTACTCAGCATTAGCTCAGTGAAGACTGTATTCGTAAAATGGAAGTGGAAACATCTTCAGCCATCGCAACCCATCTTTGAGGGTGTATTTTGTCCCCTCTTGGCTCCCTATACACATTCATTTATACATACTTTTTTCCAGGTAAGAAAATGGTACAGATGAACGCTGCTTCTGCTCCAGGGGTGGGGGCATACCTGGAATGAATCTTGAGTAGTGCCTCCGAAGAGCAGCAGTAACACTCACCTTTCAGCTTCCCCACAGAGAGCAGCGTTCCTCATGGTAACGCTGGGACAGCTGAAGGCAACAGGAACGGAGATGTGCAGGTGCATATGTGGACATACTTGTGTTTGCTCTTGTACTCTCAGGTGAAGGTCTCAAGAAACTTCCCAGGTTAGCTTGTGTCTTACTCTGAGCTCCCCAAGCCTTTCCATGTGCATAATTTTTGTTCCAGCTTCATCTCTCCCAGCTCACAATCTGTCTGTCATGACTCACACACTCTCTGGCTTTGATTTAGACTCCATCTGCTTTCTCAGCCAGTCAGATCCCAGTTCTTCTGTAATACACTGTAGGAGAAGTGTGGGACTGGAGTAGAACATTTATCTGTATTCAGGAGAGAGGAGGGGGAGGTGTACTGACTCCTGCCTCAAAATTTCTCCTTGTCTCATCTGTCTCAGGGCAAGCATTTTGCTAAGCTGCAAAACATAAGTCTTGTACTTGGTAGTACAATAAGGCAGGGGCTGACCTGCAGATATTTGTCCTTCTTGAGGGTGTGTGTATCCTCAGATCAGATTTGGTCTCAGGGAGTTGCCACTCACCACACATTTATGTGTTTTTAAAAGGAATGTCCTTTCTCTTGCACTTAAAGGACTACCACCGTTCCCTGAGAAAATATAGCAGTTGTTTTGCCCCTTCTCTGTAGGCAGGGGAAGGTGACACAAAGGTAGGAGGGAGGCTGTGTGCTAATGCCTGGCAGCTAGAAATGTGCCACAACCCTCTGGTGGAGGCAAGCAGCTGGTGTGTGCAAGAGACTTGCTCTCAGATCACCACTGTCTTCTCACAAGGACAGCGTGACTGTCAGAGGAGATCATTTAGCCAGGGAAAGGCTGTTCCCAGTTAGCTTATAGAGGGGGATCATGTGTCAAACACAAGACGGAGCTGGTGGGCTCTAAATTCCGGACAGCAAAAATGAATCTCTCCCTCATTAAGGATCTATCTGGGGAGATTTCCCTCTACTATAAGCTTGTCCCAGACTCTCCCACCCATGACCATCATCAGAGACAAACTGGTGCAAGGTCAATCCTTGGAATTAAAGCAAAGAGGGAATTTTCCTAGAGAGACTAGGTTAGAAGTAATGGTGTTTTTCACTTGCTCCTGAGACAGCTTATGAAAAATTGCCCATTAAGGTGAAACTGGTCACTCTGAGTTAGGTGATGCTTTGCTAATATCAGGAAAGGAGATGTGGCCCAACTTCGGGGAGAATACCCTCCAAGAACATATTCTCAGAGCCTAAATTTCCTCTCTGTTGCTGGTAAGTGGAAACACATCCAATAGGCTGCTTGGGACTTCAGCTAAGTACCAGGACACACCAGAAATGTGATAGTAAGAAATGTTGAATGTTAAGAGGAAAGCCACAGAATACACAGAATTTGATTTTGCCTATTTACTGAGAAAACCTCACAAGGACAGTGAGTTAAACAAAGCAGCATCTTATCTTTGGATGCTGAGGTTTTGCATGCATGACAAGACATCTTTTTGCAAGATAGAGATCAAGATCTGCTCCAGATTTAGAACTGGAATAGAGGAGGATGCTGCAGACAAGGGTTGAGGTCTTTACTGTTAGTCACAACGGAGACAAGCTGGAAAAAGTGAGAGCTGGAATTCCAGCTATGCAGAAATATGTGGAAAGGAGGCAGGGTAGAATTACCAGGAAAGAGAGGAGGAATTTTCGGAGATAAACCTGTTTTCACGGTGTAGATCATGTGGCTACTCTGCTGTAGTTCCCGTCAGCCTGCTAACATTCCATAATTCTTTTAGTTCTTACATTTTAAGACTGTAACTTTGTAAAAATGGTGATTCAGAGAGACAGACACAGGTATTTGAAATACAGGTGCACACATGCTGTTTTACTTCTCTTCTTCCAACACTGAGGATGCCCCCACTTAAGATTTTCCCATTCTATTGAAAAATTCCAGACATGATGGGAAAACAAAGAGGCTTTCCTCCCTTCCAGTGCTTTTCTTAGAGCCCTGGCTGAATTCAAGACATTAGACACAGACTAAATATTTTCCTCCTATCTATTTTTAGGGCATGGCTCAGCTAAAGGACAGAGGAGAAGCTCCTAACTGCACACCCACCCAAGAAAATCCCAGAGTAAAAATTAAGAAAGAGGAAAAATGTTCTACATGGGAATGTTGGGGGGATGCAAGATAAGAGCTAGAGAAAAGAAACTGTGGCAACATGGACAGGATTGCAGTCAGAAGCAGCAATATGCTCCTAGGCTGGAGGTTTGGCTGTGTTTACACTGGTATGTGCAGCCAGCTGTGACACAGATGACACCAATTCCAAGATGACACCAATTGAGAATGAGAAAAGCTGCTCCTTCTCCACTTTCCACATGGCAGATTGAACCAGAGCATCCTGACTGTGCCCAGCAGTATTCATGTCGTGTTACAATTCTTTCTACCGTGTTATATAAACATGGCAGAAGCCTAAGTATGATGAGCCCACTCTTAACCACCTTGCAGTCCACATCTGACTTCTGCACACACCCATATAGTCCAACACTCTGTCCACACAAAGAAAGCAGCAGTAGAAAAGATCAGTCTGATGCCCCTTCTCCCAGCTGAATCAATCCTCTGTGGCGATTGCAAAGAACATCCAAAAGCTTCTCTTTGAGGAGCAAACACAAGAAAACTGGCTCAACTGAAGAGTGTGAATGACTACTCCCCTCACACCAGCTATAAGGGGACATCCTCGTCCTCATCTTCATCCTCATCCAGGTCAGTGGAGCGTAGGCTTATGTCCTTGAGGATGTCTGAGATGTTTTCAGCAACTGGCCCTGTCAGCTCCATCTCTTCCAAGTCGGTATCAGTGGCAGAAGTGGAGGACAGGACTTTCCCCTCTTCATGCAAGTGTGAGTGATGGGGGGAGTGCATACCGGGAAGAAGCGGGCTCTCCATGCACAAGTCCGCTGCCTGCTGTGCTTCCACTGTGCAGTCGTCCTGCCGGCTCCACACCTGAGTGGCCTGAGTGGCCTTCTCACTGCTGATGGAAGTCCGGTTGGTATCACGGAAGCTGGCAAGTGGTGGGCGCAGGCGAACCCCAGAGCGTGTGGAGCCCTCTATTGCCCTCTGGAGCTACAAGAAGAAAAAAAGCTCAGCCCGCATGGATGAAAGGGAGGCTGACCCAGCCCTTCCCAGCAGAAGTTCATCTACTCTCCAGGGTAAAGGAATCACAAATAGAGTCACAGCTCTACCTCTGGGGCCATCTTTTGCACTGGTGGTGTAATTTTTCATTCCATGGTAAATGACAAATTCCATACCATTTTCAGAGACAGTAATAGCCACCAGTTAAGAGCCCTATGTTCGTGAAAAGGATGCACCATCTAACATCCCTGTAAACAATACCTGCTCCCTCCTCTGAAATACACTCAGCTATTCATCTACATGGCTTCCAAAGCATTGACTCAGAAGCTTTCAACACTGGACTGAAAATGTAGCAATTGCAGTTACATATATTCCCAGCTGGATCCTCCAGCACCTGTAGGTTACTGCATTGAACCAGGGAACATTTGCAGTTGATTAGAAAGAGATGGAAGGATCTGTACTTACCTCTTCCAATGCCAGCACTCCCCTCAGCTTCCCCATACTGGTGACATAGGCATGGCTGAGGCCCAGTAATGAGAATAATGTATGTGTCTATGAGCAAAACCACAAAAGACCATTTCAGGGACTTTGGATTAGTAGCATAATACTTTGTGCTACAACTAGGACTTGGGATGTAGAAACAGGAATCACAGAGGCACACAAGACTGCAGTTATCTCAGTGAGAAACTACCTTTTCCCTTCCCCTTTTGCAGCTAGCAAATACCACCCTTTGGTCCTTGTGCTATGCAGCCATAGTTGGGTGTGTGCTGATGATGGAGAGCACATTCTCAAGGTTACTCCTATCCTGTATCTGGCAAACACAGATTCACATGCAACATCCTGTTTATCTGGGGACTTATGCGGATCCTTTTTAATTTTGCTGCTGGAAATAAAACTATCATATAGGAATATGCAAAGCCAGAACCTACTTAGGTTATTTATTCCAGTGCCTTCCTTAACACCAGAAAATGTCTTTTTTTCTTGTTCCACAATATTTCCTGTCAAAACTAAAGTTTGTTGCTGCTTATCCAGCGCAGTGGAAACACTGAGAATAAGTTATTCCCTTTTTTGAAGCCTCCTCAAAAGGACAGATATCATGCTGCTATCAGTCATGACCGCTTTAGCCTAAACAGACCATGTTACTTTACAGTTCTTCATGGATCTCAGTGCTCTGTGGTCTGTTTCCAACCTCCAAGTTCTTTAAGCTGAGCTCTACCTGGACTTTACCTGTGGCCTTATATGAAGTCATTCTTCACAGCTGGTGTTTGCCTTTTTTTTAACATCACATGAGATACTGAATGTCATGTTCAAATGTAAACTAGGGAAAAATCTCATTTTGTCAGGAACAAGACATTTTACCCTAATGTAAAAAAAAATCAGCCTGGTTAAATACAATTTGATCTTGATCAGGTGTGATATTTTTGCCATTAACAGTAGCCTTACATGTAGCTCTAACTATACATACCTCACATAGTTTGATTATTCTTGCATTTTTTTGTGCATCCAAGTTAAGTTGACTTTTCTGTTATTTCAGAGCTTCTAATTTGCTCTTTTTTATGAGAGGTATGAAACTGTCCCCATTTCCAGTCTTTAATTATAACTTCTTGTAACACCTATATTCTTGAAGATAAGTACTAATGGCTTTCAGATTACTTCAGACAGTCCTTTAGAAAACACCAAATTCATCTTAAGTATATGCTAACCTGTTCTTATTTTGCTCAAGGCTGAGATCTTACCCCTTTGATAAGAATGATTAATTAATTCTGTGCATTTGCTGACTATTCATGTTAAATGAATATTGATAAAGACATGCACTGTGCACTCTGGCTTCAGTAGGCTGCTTTCCCTTTCCACTGAGTGAAAGCTCAGTCCTCTCTTACAATGATTGCTTTTATCCCCAGTCATCCTGTGCTAACTCTAGAAGTTGTATGATCAAGATTCCTTGTTCTACACCTAAATTAACGGCCTATGACATAGGGTGGTTTCAAGCAACATTTCTCAAGCACTGAGGCAGACTCTACACCCTGACAGAAACACCCTGAGAAATCCAGGACTAGTCCCTCCCGGGCTGCACACTGACAAAGCAGGGAGTAAGTCTCATTGTAATGCCCCCAGCAGCAAGGCATACAATGCTTCTGTTAATGTAGTGGCTGAAAAATCTTATGTGGTGTCCAAATCTATTTTAGTAAATGCACTTAGACTTCTTATCATGTAGCCTTTCATTCCGCAGGAGATTGGAGGTATGCACAGAAGCTTATAGGAACAAAGTGACTTCTGTAGCTGGATATGGAAGTAGCAGGTGATAGTAGTTGAAGGTGAAGACAAGGAGAAGAAATAAGTCATAGACCAGAATCACAATGATAGGGTGGAGAGAAACAGTGTATGCCTCAGGGAGACATCCATACCCACCTTATGCAGGGAAGTTCTCTCCACCAGTTGGAAAGGGGAAGGGTCTATGCGGCAGCTGTCAAAGCACACATTCTTGTTCAGTTCCTCCTGTTCCCAAGCATCTATCTGATACAGGAAAGAAGAGGAATCTCCTACAGTAATCAGCAGCGTTGCTGTCTTGTGTACCCAAACTACTCCCATTCTCCTGTTAATGCTTCTTCCTTCCTATGTAGATCATTCCTCTTGCCCATTATATCACACCCCTCAGGTTTCCCATCCCTTCCTTGCCAGATGTCAAGTCCCTGTGGAAACACAGCAATCCCAATTCTTCAGAGGTTTTCTGAGAAGGTGAGGTTTTGCTCCTTCCTGCTTAAGGAAGAAGTGAACATCTTAGCTTTCTCTTCTGAGTGCATCTTCCCCTTAACACTGCAAGATGATTAATTGTTCCTTTGTGTAAGACAGGAACAACCCAGATCCAATGAAAGATCTAGGTGAGGGGAAAACTGTAGACGTCACTAGTCCAAAACCTTGCTTACAGTAGGGCTGGATTCAAAGCTAGATCAAATTAGTCACTTCTATCAGAACAATCACTTACTGGGTGAGAGCTGCCCATTGTGCAATTCTAAGAACAAAATGGCTTTAGCTATGGCTGTGGCAATCACTAAGGTTGCTGGAGTTCAGGAAGTATTGCAAGTGATAGGAAATGAGCAAAGAAGCACTTAATTAACCTCTCTCCTTTTCTGTACCCAGTCTTACCTCTTCTGGCCTCATTGTTTCAACAACTTCCACTGGCTCCTGTAGGAGAAAACACTGTTCAGGACAGACAAAGAACCCAGAGTTTCACAGAGTACAGAAAGGAAAAACATGCACAGTCTCCTCACACCATGTGCTCCCCTTTTTGTTCCAAATGGTGTATTACCGAGTGTTTCGATTTTCTTTATACACGTACATTACAAGGTGTACTCTGTACTTGCTGTGCTTCCTTTGCCAGTGAGGATCGACTATGGAGTGCTAGTGGACCAGTTCAGGTCCCTAAACATCTAGTACTGCTTTAGATGCTCCCAGATATCCCACATGGAGTCCAACCACGGCCCTAGAGTAGATGGGTCTCCCATAGGCTTTGTATGACATCCACCAACCCTGTGCAGGTTTATCAGGCTACCCAAGGACATCTATCATGGCACAAGGCAAAAGCATTTTTTTTTATCTCACCAAAATTCTTTGCCAAATAGGACAGAACTGCACTTTATTCCAGGTTAGCCAAAATAGCATAAGTTATTCACTGAGAAAAAAATGCTAACACTCAGTCATGATGGTAGCCTGTACACCTGAGCACAGATGGCTCTTTAGGAAAAGGCACACTCCTTTACATGAATCACATCATTTCTCCTTGGAGAGAGTTCCCCACTGATGTTGTCAGAGTTCAGGACCATAAGTGTGTCCATGCTTTGGCCAAGTGCTGAATGGCTCAAAGTAGCAGGTTCTACTACCATTGCATTCTCCTCCCTCCTCAGAGTACTACTAGGCTCTCTGTATCCCTAACCTGGATGGCACTCTCTGTTTCACGTGGACGGCTGTAATGGCACAAGAGCTGCTGGATCAGTTGCCTCAAACTCCTGAAATTGCCTGAAGAAGGAAAACACAGAGATAAGAGAGGAGAACAAATAAGAGACAAAAATACATAGCCCAATGCCCAACTCCTTGCCCAAGGCAGGTTTGGAAATAATACAAGGGACACAGCACATGGTATATGACAGAGCTCAGCCAGTCACAATCTAGCATTCAATTTGTAATTTGGTGTCTGGGACATGCTAGAATAAATATTCCAATGTGATATCTTTTCCTCAAGGAGAAGAAACAAATCATTACAAAGCAGCCCTTGCAGATAATATTTATAGACCAGTGTCCCTGAAGAAAAAAACCCCACCAACCAAACCAAGCAAACAGAAGCAAGACTACTGACACAGCAAGGATACAAGGGATAAACTGCTGTGATGAGAGGTTTCTGCAGTCCACAAAGGGAATGTGTTTTGGAGAATGAGTATGGAAAGGATAGGTGACAATGTGGAAATTACTTCAAAGACAAAACATATCAACAGCCTGAATGTGACAGGTACAAAGGAACCCGTGGGTTGTGGCAGCAGTGCAGTGGTGGGAATGAAAAACACTGCAGGATTATTCTCCCAGGCAGGACAGTCAGGAATGAGTGAAGAGGAGATAGGGTTTGGTGCTGTTGTGAAGTGAACAAGGCTGTGGAGGAAGGTTGGTCAGAAACAATGACAGCTGTGAACCAAACTAAAAATGATGGCAGAAGTAACTCCTGCTCTGCTTCCTTTTGTCACTCCTGGATCAACCAGCACCAGCTTCACGTAAAATGTCTCACACTCTCCTTGTTTTGATGTGATTCTTTCTTCTGCTTTGGTAAGGAAGGTGGGTGATTGTCCCACCACTCTACTGCCTTGGAAGCATAATGTGGATTTTCCTATGCCTTAGAGGTTTAGTCATACATGAATAATGTTAAGGAACCAGGGTATGCTACATGCTACATTATGTGCTTCAAAGAGCCAGAGCCCTGTCCTCTGTATTCATTCTCAAGATTGGGCTACACCTCTTGTGCTTACTCACCCTCTGAATATTTCAAGACATGTAAAGGAAAAAAACCCCACCATCCTGCATCAAATGTACATGATATATGAATCAGAAATGAGCTGTGAGGGTGGAGGAGGCACCACACAGACTCCAGAAAATGCCCAAGGATATAATATTGCAAAGGATGGAGTGGGGAGTGCTGACAGAGAGCAGCCTGAGTGAGTTTACTTTTGCCATGCTGTCTGAGGGACCACAAACAAAAACATATTTCCAGATATGTTGAGGTGATGCTGAAGTGCAGTAACAAAGAACCTTTAATACGGGAACAGCAGAGAAAGCTCCTTCTCTCAGTCTCTGAGAAAGCAGCAGCTTGCACAGGCACGTACACACAGCATGAAAGCTTCTACAAGCTGCCTAGGATGTGGCTGAGGCATGCCAGAAGTTACCTGGGAGTTGCTGTGGCTCTGAAGTTTCAGGCATTTGTTTAAGAGGACCTGTGGGGCCATTAGGCTCCTCTGGGTAACTGGGAGTGGGACTTGGGGGCCGAGGCAGCTGTTATGGAAAGGAAAGAAAATGAAGTCCACCCTGTGTCATTTCTTTCTCAGCCTCTCCAAACGCCTTACTGCTTCTTAAGCAGTCTCTGTGTTGTAGTCTCTTCACTTCTTTCCCTCACCTCTCCCTTCTCATCTGTATCCTCATCCTCATCAACATAAGCAAAAGATTCATGCTTCAGCTTTGGCAGGGTTGCCCATGGTCCCTTGCTGTGCCCATCATAGGGTGCTTCAGACAGCTTCTGCTGCATTTCTCTGTGGAGGAGCCGTCGCCGTTCTGGGCTTATATGTCTCTGGAGGAGGGCCTGCAGTTCAGATCGCTCTACAGACCCCAGCAGGATCATGGTCTCTGCATAACACAGAGCAGAGAAGCCATTAAGCCACTTAAAAGTTTTTTTCAACATCCCCTGCCATACACTGCCCTTTCCTCCAACTTCTTCAAAGTACTTGGACTTGTACTATCTAGACCTATACAAGAGTCATTGACCAGCCTTGCTAGTTGCTGCTAATACTCTGTGGGGCTGTGGGAAGCTCACCATTCCTGAGTTGTGCCACTCCTCAGCACCACATCAGAGGAAAGATCCCTCCCTGTTGCCACAGTTCAGTCCACAAACTTCCCACACACCTCCCTTACCTGCTATATCTGCTTCACTGCCCACACTCCAGCTTACCTGTCTGACCAGCTTGAACAGCCTTCTGTCATACATCATCCACAGTGGAAGATTTTTAGGATGATTTTTTATGTAGTGGGTCACACTGTCTCCTTCACATGTAAGTTGAAAGCTAGTTTTTATGGCTCTTTAACCTGAGACAGTCTTCAGGAAGGACCAGTTCCTCCACCTTGCTTACCTGGTGAGTCCACCAAAGGCAAAGTCTTAACAGTGGTGCTTTGGAGAAGAGTTTGCAAGTCTCGGTATTTACAGTTGGAAGAGACAAATTTCACATCCTGGACCATAATATCCTCAACAAAGATATTGTACTTGCTGTGAATTGATGGACAATAAAGGGAATAATTAGCATATTAAAAATGTCTAGCAGATAAATTCCTTAAAGAAATACATAAATGACCAATTCTTTAAAACATGTTCTCAATACAGTTGAGAACAGAATATACAGAAGAATAACCTTCTGTGAGAGTAACCGAAGAGGACTTTCCAACAGAATCAACACAGATTAACTGGATTTACATTGCAGTTGTATTTCACTTCATTACCCCTCAGGATAAAAATACACACATATATATACACCTATGTATAGATGTTTTATATATACATACCTATGTAAATTATTAAAGAGAGGAAGATGTGTATGAATAACTGAATTTTGTTTGAAGCAAAATATCCAAATAAAATTATTTTTCCGGAGAAAAAAATCCAAACCCCACTGAAATCAGAACAAAATGGAAATGAGACACCTGATTTTTAACTTTTTAGCTTGGTGCAGCGTGGTAATTTTAATACAAATTCATAACACTGCAAATTGTTCAAACCTGTGCTCCATTTCTGTGAACGAACTCTAATTCTACTCCACCACTTGGCTTTTTTTTAGTAGCTGCAGGCATGTTCTGCCTTTTTATTTTCTTTGTAGTACTATCCCCTTTTCACGACCTTTTATTCTCCCATGATCTCATTCTCTTCTCTATTTCTTTGCCACTCCCCACCTCCACCTCTGTTTTACTACTATACCTTATGTGATTCCAGCCCAGGTCTGGCAGGTAGGGCAACTTCTTCACCTGGATGATGCTATCATAGAGGCTGGGCTGCAGACTCTGGGCCACCATGTTGGCAAGAATGACAGCCACCATCATGGGGAGGATGTGAGAGATCTGACCTGTCAGCTCGAAGCAGATCACAGCAGTGGAGACAGTGTGGCTCACCGCTCCTGTCATTGCTGCTGCGCCTTTCCCAGGTAGGGTGGAAACGGAATAGAGAGAGACAACGGCTGTCATACAGAAACAGCATGTCTTGTCAACCAGGAAAGTCATGGGGATGGGACCAGGTGAAGTTAAAAAAAGGACACAGAGACTCACCAATGACTGCATACCCTCCAGGTAAGATCTGATAAACAATACCATCAAAGAGGATTCCATTGGGAAAAACTGATGCCATGATTTCCCCAATAAGACGCCCAAATGCAGCACCTGGAAAATACCACTGACCGTTACGGAATTAACATCTGAAGAACACCCAGTCTGTGCTATGCAATCACTTGAGTGTTTTCTAATGGAAACAAAATCAAAACTTAAATCAAAATGACATTGGGATCTAAAGAGTCTCAACATACAGAAGTTAGACTTCAAGAGGAGAGAAAGGTACTAAGATATGTAAATACAGTTGACCCCTCATTCTTTCACTCAGGCACACCAGGCACAGCAGTATTTGTGATTTCCTCCCAGGTAGGAGGAAACTCTTTCAGAATATATACAATGCCAGTCCAGATCACAGCTGAGGCCCTTCACATACTCATTCAGTGAATGCCCAAACACTTATGAAGGTCTTGTTCTGACCCCTGCTTACAACAGGGCTGATTTCAAAGCGAGATCTAGTCACCCTGGGCCTTGTCCAGACAGGCTTTAGCGATCTGCAAGGATGGAGGTTCTCCAGCCTTTCTGAGCACCTTAACCAAGGAAACATTTCTTTTTGTCTTATGTCCTATCAGAATTTTCCCTGTTGCAACTTGTGCCTTTACCTATTTTTTACTGTGTGTTTATATGAGGAGGCCACCATTAGATCCCCTCTTCCCTTCTCTTCTGAACAAGCCAAACTTCCTCGGGATCTCATTTGTTTTGTGCTCCAGCACCAACAATCTCAGTGGCCTCCACTAGAGTCATTGCACTTTGTCAAGATTTCTTGTATTGATGGACACAAAATGGCACAATATTCTGGAACCATGTCCAAAATGCTGAACGCAAGGGAATAACCAATTTCTTTGCTTTGTTGGCTAGGTGGCTAGGGTCTTCTTAATACAGCCTTGTTTGTGTTAGCCTTCATCACTGCAAGGATATGCTACTGACCCATGCTCAGTTGCTGCCTGCCAGAACCCAGAGGTCCATCGCACACAGCATTTCATTTAAGAACCGTGAGTACTTAGTGCTGAACTTCATGAGCTTGCATTCTTTAGCCTAATATAGCCTCTCTTCCTTAACTTTAGCATCATATTCTTCTCATTTTTTGATCTTGGAATTAAAACAAGTTAAAACCCAATAGACTCCATGTTACCATATTTCAGTCAGAAGAAATGATTAAGTGGTGGATTACACTGCAGGTACTAGTTTTGAGGTTCTCTCTTCTGCTTGGTCTTCAGGGGTGAAAGGTGCAACTACTACTAAGAGTAGGTTGAAAGTTTCTCTGTAGGTGAAGAGGCAGAGAAATTAGAAGGCGCTGGCTCAGCATGCCTCCCCACAATGTGGCTTTCCTCATGTAAAAGACAGGGATTTCTCCTTAACATTTGGATTTGGGTGGCGGGAAAATTACAAAAGCAGAGACTCAGCGGTTGGTATATGCACTATTAACTGAGCTTGTCATAGAAATCAAGTGATCAGCCCTCATCCACTAGAAGAAACCTGCCTGGGTACATTTGCAATGTCTCATCCTCTCCACCTGTCAGAACTATATGCAGCAACACAAAATTGAAACTCACCTAGGACAAAAACAGGCATGAAGCCTCCACAGGGGATTGGCATCGTGGTAGCAATGACAGCCATCAAGAACTGGAACAGAGGCAGAGGGTGCAGTTGTTACTGAGCAGCAATAGCATTTTCTGCAGCCCCACTCTACTGCCCGGTCTGTGAATCCATGAGGAGATGTTCTGAGGGATCCAGTGGTTCAGACGGAAAGCGAAGGGTAAAGGGGCTGAGGGGTATGAAGGGGAGCTGGAGGAACTCTGACAACACACCAGCACTGATGCAGAGGACCTCTGGTTGACTGCTGTGGTGGTAGGGAAGCTGAATCACCAATGAGATGGATGAATGACAGAAGTCTTTGGCCTTGGACCTCAGAAAGTGGAATTTCCCACTGCTCCAAACAGCTTAGCTTTTCATAGAGCAAAGCTGTCAAAATTTCACAGACTCAGAATGATTTCAGTGTGAAAGGAACTCTGGAGGTCTCTCCCCCAAATCCCTGCTCCCAGAAGGGCAAATTCCTAAGTTAGATAAGGTTTCTCAGGGCCTTATCCAGGTGACTTCTGAACATCTTGAAGGGTGATTTCCCAGATTTTCTGGGCATTTTTGCTACTACTGACCTACACTCAGAGAATTTTTTCCTGAAGTCCAACTGTCGTAAGTTTCCTTTATTCTAGCTTGTGTCCATTGCCTCTTGTCCTATCACTATGTTGGGCAAAATGATGAAATCCATATTGGTACTGCTAAGACCAAGTCAAATGACGACTTAGCCCAGCTCATATAGACTTCTTCTGGAGGCCACAGCCTAATACTAGAAAAACCTCAAAGGCCAATATGCTCAGACTTTCTCAGGCAGTATGACAAGAGAGTTCCACAGTTGAGGGAAACACAGAGAATGCTGCTGTTTTGAAAGCTTGTACTAGTAATTGTACTGGCAAGATGTCACTTGCTGCAGCAGTATCATCGACAGGAGAGAGACAACCACGGTCCAGCACAGCAATACTTTCAGGCATTTCAGAAACATTCTCCTCAAGGTGGACAAATCCTTCCTTTTTGAGGTCCACCTTTGAGACAGTGATGCCTCTCTAGACATTGTTGCAGCTGTAGACAGATGAGATACTCATCTGTAGAAGGTTAGTTTGGTGAGAAAATCTACTCAAGGTAACTTTTCCACTGTAACTCCCATTGGAAATGGAAAATGAAGGCAAGATATAGCCTACCATTTAGGAATGCACTCTACAAAGGTAATAAAGAGCCAAGAAAACAGTATTTCTCAGCCCAGGGTAGGGGAACATGCTGTGAGGATGCATTGGACCATCAACTTGATGCTGGCTGTTGCTCTTCCTTCCACAAGCTATTTGAATATTCCAAAGGAGAAGTTCCTGGCTTGCTGCAGAGGCCAGCAAGCTGCAGAAGTAGAGTACTGCTAACTAAGCTCTGTCTTTACAGTACCAAACCCAAGCCATACATACAGCTGAGAACCAGAACTATAGTGCACTGGAGAATCGGGCCAAGTCTTTGCCCAGAGTCGAAACAGCAGTTTCTTTTTTATATGATCTATCCCAGCTCTGAATATATACAGAATGGAGCAGTTGTCTAGTGAGCTGAGAAAGGTTTTACTTAATGGGACAAGGCCAATAAATCTAGTGTCTGAGGATATAGCCCTTCCAAAGCAGAACAGATGGACGCAGGATAGATATACCATGTAGTCCATCCCTCTTTCATTTAAGTAAATGAGACTTTATCTGCTTGGTACATACAATTAGAATTATCACAGAAGCAGAACTCCTTCACTGCCTGTCAGAAATTCAGTACAGTTTTTTTACTTTAGGTGGAATCAGCTGTGTCAATCAACCACTGGTGTCCATTCCTGATCTGCCAAAATGTCAACTGATAGTGCCAAGGTGGCCTCAGCTGATTTGCTCCTTTGCAACAACAAAAATCACCATTTCTATGATATTTTTACTATTTTATGATAAAGAAAGGTCTTTCTTGCTACTTGTATTTTGAACACTGGAGTATAATGTTTTCTTCTTTCAAATCTCTTCTCTTTGTGCTGTCATGTGTAAGTTACGCAGCTAATCTTTTCAGAGGCTGAACATTTGCAACTTCCACAGACCATGTCAGCTCAGAACATCTAACCTGCTGTTGCTTTCTAAGAAGCGAGCAAAACTGTTTTCAGCTGCATTTGTCCACCAAGTTACAGTACTGCTAACAAATCCTTGAGCCTAACACAACTATAGATTGTCCTTGCATAGAATCATAGAATAGTTAGGGTTGGAAAGGACCTTAAGATCATCTAGTTCCAACCCCCCTGCCATGAGCAGGGACACCACACACTAAACTATGTCGCCCAAGGCTCTTTCCAATCTGGCCTTGAACACTGCATGTTCTTCTCTGTCTTCTATCTAGAGCTGGGAATATCAGGTAGGCTGTATCAGACTTTATTTAGACCAAACATAAAATATCTGAGAGCTTTTTACTCAGTTGTTTATTTTTGTGGAACCTGAGAAATCTTTTCCTGATGGAATTGTCCCTGTCAACTGCAGTGGGTACCAAAGGTCACTCAACAGGATGCATGAGGAAGATGACCTAGGGAGCAGTGAAGGAGGTCACTAGTAAGGCCAGGAAACTATTCCCTAATAATTCTGGCAATCTAATTTAAGGTGGGCAAACATCACATCAAAAGATATAAGAAGCCACTGCAGTTGTAGTGCTCCATTCAGTACCCAGCAACTCCTCACTGGCAGTTCAAAACTACTGCACAACTAATCAAGAACATTCACTCTGAGTGGAGAAGGATTATGGTCAGCTGGGTTTCCTACCTTTATGAGGAAGAAGAGGAAGATGATGATGAAGACACTGACTTTAGGATGGATCCAGGCAGCAGACTTCCCCAGGATCTGAGGGTCCCCTGTGTATGTTGCCCAGGTATAGTTATCAAAGAGAGAGCTGATGGCTTCCCGTGGCATCAACTAAACAGCAAAAAACCAGGCATGAGCCATGAGATCAGATGAGATCTACCTCTGTTCCAAGAAAGTGGAGATTTTTACTTTGGTAATTCATGATTATAAGACTTAATTCACATTTTTTAATCTGGACAAGAGCAGTACTTTACCTGAACTGGTGAAAAGCATAACTACTTTTACACACGGGGTAACATCTTCCTTATTACTCTCTCAGGAAAATGGACCTTCTTCTAGTTTTATATGAAGGAGATAGCAGAGATCATGACTCTCAGAATATAGTCCCTCCTCAACCCAAACTCCTCCCATATCTTTCTTCCTTTTTCCATGACATAAAGTTGTTGGGACACAGGATAAGGGGAGACTGTTCCACAAAATTGCACAGAATTTCACATACACAACCCACTCTCACCTCTCCTGCCATGAATTGTCCAAATCCGGGAGGGAAGGTCATAGTTGCTATAAGGAAGGTTATAACCCCAGGGTATATGAGGCGGCTGAAAAGAACGAAACGTTTATTATAATATGACCTCATATTCTTTTCTTAAAGCACTATCACTCCAGGACTTTAAATTCTGCTTCTGTGAAAGCTCTCTGCCACATATGTATCAAATGCTTTGGAGTTCTGTTACTGGCAATTTAATGCCCTGCTCCACTGATCATCATTCATAGAGAGTTCAACTACCAGCAAAGCCATTTTCCCCATTATAATTAGTGTAATGGGAGGGATGGAGCGAGAGGGGGATGTACAAAATGCACAAACATGAATACATGGGTTATGGAGAGGGGATGTGTATTTACAGTGATGTATGGACCTACTGTCAAAAGTCAGCACCTCCTCCATTTGTCCTGATTATTCAAATCTTGCTTCTTCATCCCCATGCAGAACGGGGATGTCCTAATGTAGTTAAACATAGTTTTTTGTGATAGGTTTCTGCATGCATTCCCCATTGCATTAATTCTCACGAGAAAAACTGCTTTTCTTTCCATTGAATTGCTGACCATCATAATTTTGGGGAAGGTGCCCTTGGTGGCCAGTGGGTCTAGCTGTGCTGGGCCAGTGGGGCAGAGCTGAACAGCAGGCTGAAGCCACCTATGCCTTCCTACTGCTGTGTCCAATCCCAGGATGGGTTTCTGGGTACACCTAAATTTCATGGCCACTAGGACAACATAAGTTTAAGCTGCCTCCATGCGCTGGACTAATCCTGTCAGGTCTCCCCTGACAAATTACTGTGTTCCCTACAGGAAGTTCTGTCTGAGATGCTGTAATATTCAGGAAGACAAAATATAACCTTTAATTTCTTTTTGCCTAATACCTACAAAATTCTGAGAAGTTAGTAAAAAGTTTTTTTCAGGCTTTGCTCCACTTCTTTATTAACTTTGATGGCTTTGCTAATGCTTGTGGGTAATACTATTATAATGAAGAAAGACAAGTTTTCTTCCACATAATACACTGAGTTAGACTGAACTTCTTAACTAGTGGTTTTCTTCTGCTCAAATCTGCAACTTGCTAAGAAATGTAGGTCCAGCACACCTCTCATCTTAAAAAATTCTCATAGCATCAGCTTTCTTCTGTAAAGAAACTGAAGACATTTACAGTTCGACACCTTTTGTTGTTCAGGTTATAAGTTTGGAAGTTATAACTTAATTAGAGAGGGAAAAAAAGTATCTTCAATTGACCTGGAAAACCTTTATTGCTAAGATTTTTATGTTGTTTTCTATTTCTCTTCCATGCTGCAATTCACACCATTTGATTATTACCAGTTTCAGCTGTTGGCTTGTAAATATACAGTAACTGCAATGCTGCAGCACATTTTTACCTTTTTGCCTACATCTGGATTAAAAAAACAATTAAGATTTTAAAGACTTAGATTTCAGTTGTATTTAATTTTCTGAAAATAGAAATGTTGATTTTTTTTACAGATTCTTGAAAATAATCCAAACCAGGAGCAGCATAATCTTAAAGAGCACAAGCATTGATTTTCTAATTAAAAACATTTTCTGTCCAATGAATAGTTTCCCTTGTCCTCTTAATGAATATTACAAAGTCTCCCTTCTAAATCAAGAAGGTATTTAAAACAACTGGGGCTGATCAAAAGAAAATCCAGTACAGAACACATTCTCCTGATGTTTGCAGATATCCAAGTCTCATATAATTTCAGTTTCTCATATTTTCAGTATCTTACACTTGAAATTGTTCTACTAGCTTTCAGGAAGTATTTGTTACTGTCCAATACCAGTAGAGTATAAAAATCTGGTCCCTAAAGAGAGTATCTTCAAAGGCACTCACTATTTGGTGAGAAACTGGCTCAGAGCCGTATGACGCCGGATGCATAGGACCACTTGGCGATTGAGATAAACAAAAAATGCTCCAAGGAATCCAGAACATATCCTAAAGTGGAGAAAATGAAATAAAATCACACCAAGCCACAGATAATACACAAACCAAGAGAACAAGTTTAAGTGTTTTTCATCTTCTGCTGTTTATGAAGTCTTGTAGAAGTCACCTCCGACATCAACTCATTTGAAGACTTTGACTCATGGATGAAAAGGGAGAGATTATTTTGGACCTCTGTCACACACACTGCCGTTTTACCACATAAATTTTCTTTTTACTGGGGGGGGGGAATCTCATCTATAAAAATCTGTAACATAATCTATAGGAATAATCTATAAGAAAAGGACTGAGAGGTTTCAGTGGGGACTGACAAAGAGCAACTGGGCAAAGACCAGTGGTTTTGGAACTCAGACATCAGGTTGGAACAGGAAATAATAAAAATGAGGGAGTTTAACTCTGATTCATCAGAATTATACACCTACATCAAAGACTAAAAGTAGTAGCAATTCTTGTGCCTACAACAAAGTATGTCATCTCTACAATCCTAATTACTTAGGCCTGTGTTCCTGATCCTAATAAAGTCAAAAAAGGTACAGTTGCAATGCTGTGTATGTTAATGAGACCTGCAAGACCGCAGAATACTGAGGATAAATAGATAACATTTTCATTCTATTAATTTGTAAAATTAATAGAATTCTCCTTTCTTACATGTTATGTAGGCTTTTGCCAAATCTCATTCAAAGATTAATTTAGTTTACTTAAAAAGATGCATGTTGAAAAAAATCCTGCTTGATCATTTAAGAATTGCAATTGTAAAGGAATATGAGGGCATTAAAGAAGGTGGAGAACCACTAATACGTTTCTGATCTTGGATCCAGGTCTTGCAACTGAATGTGTTCACAACACCAGCACAGGTATTTGTTCTACAGCCCATTCCCTTCACTACTGCTCTGCAGTGATTTCCCTAGAGCCTCTCTCAAGCTCTAATTTCTTGGTGACTTTTCCTCACAGCAATTCCAAATTCAGTTTTTCTCTAGTATTTCCCAAATCTCTTCTCATTTTTCTTAAGTTCATTCTTTCATTTCGCCAAATTTCCTCCACAAATGAAACCAACTCAGATATCTCCATAAATAACAAAAAACTGACATTCAAATTAATCGTTGTTCTCATTGAATCCTACTATGGTTCAGCCACCCTTGCCACCATGTTGAGTGTTCCAACCTCTCTAGAAAAGGAAAACCATTCTGACCTTGTAAAAGGGAAACTTCCTGGTTAAATCTTCTGTCCTGTTTTTGACAAGTGAAAAGACCACACCTGTTTGGTCAGTTCATTTGGGGATGCCATCAAAACATTTAAAAGGCCATTCAGGAAATCTATACCCAGAACCTAGACCAAGTTAGACTTACTTTTTTTTCCAGAACTTAATTTCTGAAAAAGATGCATGGAAAGGAAATAACAAACAACTTGACAATACCCACATTTCCTTCCCTACCCATTGTGCCACATAGGCACCATTTTTGAAGGAGGAATCCCCATCAGCAGAGGCCTTATTTGTGACAATCAAACTGTCTGAAAGAGATGTATGTAACTGTTTTGCAAAAGAATTTCCACACAGCTCACATGATAACCTTTATAGGGCAAGGAGACAGATTCCTGGGCACTTACCCTATTACAGCAAATGCTGGCAGCTCTTGCAGATCAAAGGGGAAATCCGTGCGAAAGTTTGTTCTGAAGAGGGCTGTGATGGTATCTGTGAGAGAAATAAAGAGGTAAAGAAGGAAAGGGAATAATGAAGTGAGAAGTTAAATGGCATAAAAGCTAAGGGGAGGGACAAAGGAACTAGTTTGTACATGCTCCTGTGTGGTTTCATGACCACAATTCTATACAATTTACAGATTGGCAGACTGTTCTGATTTTAGTAGTGCCTGGTTTTGAGCACTTGCAACCCTAGCACTCTACATGGAATGGGTTTACTTTCGGGCAATGCATATGTATTTTTTAGATACAATCCCAGAAAATAAAACCTCTTCCCACTATATTCACTGACTCTGAAAGCTCTCTTTGCCAAGGCAGGCAGTGCTTGTGTATCTGGAGAAGCTGTGTCACTCAGTTGCGATTGCTTTCTAGAAAAAAACCCTCTGAAGTTATATCTGCAAAATATTTGACTGGTACTAAAAGAATGAAAGTCTTAGGAATCAGAGATGGAAAATATCAGCTAAGACCCATCTTCTCCAGCTCACTTCTGCTGGTAGTGTTACACTGCTAAAATGACTCAGATCTTGAAAACCATCCTGGAGGTACCTAGTTGTGTAGAAACAGTAAATATCTGTATGCCAAGAGGTAAAGAACAAATGTGCAATCTAGTGCAGAGTGGAAATGAGGATGGATATAAATTCCACCTTGCCCTGGATGAAGGAAATATCTGCACAATGAGGAAAGAAAAGAAGCAGTGAAAATCTAGCATTCTATGACAATTACAGCAGGTGTTAATTACTTGTTAATTGGTCAGACAGGACTAGGTTTAGAGCAATGATTTAATCACATCTCTGTGGGTTACATCACCTAAGATAGCTAGCTGTCTAACTGAATGCTACTATCCAAAATGGGAAGATCTCACTTCCTGCCTCTTCACACTGCTTCTTTCCTTCTGTGTTGTTCTCCCCTCCGCTGGGCCCACTCGGACACGTGTCAAAGCCTTCACTGAGTTCTTTCACCTCTTTAAAACCCACCAGAAAACCTGTCTGCTCTTTTCCTGGATTAGTCCTCTGCCAGGGAAGTGAGCTGAATGGAGGGTCCAACAAACACAGAGGTGGTACAAGGGATGGGTAGAAGAGCAGTCACAGAAGGAGATGGTGAAAAGCAGGATGTCTTCTTTTTGTGAAGTCAGCCCAAGAAAGGGATCATCTCAATTTAATTTTAGGAAACAGACAGTCCAAGCCACTAAATGGCAGTGCATTATGAAGTAGAGCAGAGCTCAAAGAGTTTTGCCACAAGGTGGTGAAGATAACCAGAGCAAAGGGGAACAGTCAGTGGATTTTTTAAAAACAAAACAGTAAAACCAGATTAAGGGGGACTGTACCTATTTAGGTTATTAAAAGGTCCCACATGAGGCTGTGGAACATCACGTAGAGGTCTACTGATCAAACACCAAAAGGGAAAACATTATAATGGATCAGAAGCTAGCCCAGAGAGAGAAAAAAACATGAGTTTATCATGTCAGACATGTAAGGATACGTGTCATAGTGCACATGTATCAGGAGTTTCTAATTGCTGTTTTCGGGCCCACGTGTTGAATGCATTTCTTCGGAGGTCAGTCTTGAAGCTGATTCTGTTTAACACCTTCACCAATGTCCTACATCGAACTCACTCATCAGTGACCATACCGAACCGAGGAGGGAAAGAAGGGGGTGGTTTTCACTTGAAGGGCTTTGCTCAGAGTGGTCTCTACAAACTGGAGGAGATGACCAGGAGGAACATCATAAATTTGACAAAGACCAATATTTAGTCCTGCACCTGGAATGGCAGGTGTACCAGTACAGCCTGGTGAACAGGAAAAGCTCTGCTATCATGCCAGTGGATCGTGGTGGATACAATGCATAATACGTGCCCTTGTGGCAATGAAAGCCAACCACACACTGAGCCACATCAGCTGAAGTCAGACCAGCCGGTTGAGGGGAGTGGTTATGGCACTGGTGAAGCCACATCTAGAAAACCCAATACAAATGAAAGTTATAAAACTGAAGACAGTCCAGTAGTAAGCCTCAAGGGGGTTCTAACAGCAGTCTCCCCTACCTCATGGGGAAGTTGTAAAGACATGGGGAAATAAAAAGAGGCAATGGGCACAACTTCCAACACAGGAATTTTGTTTACATATAATGAGCAAATGCTTCTTTTTGGTGAGATGGTTCAGCACTGGAACAGACGTCCACAGACACAGGGGAAAGTTGTCCGTGTTGTAAGCAGGAGTTCAGAGTAGAAAGCTCCAGGGGTCTCTTCCAAACTAAATCTTTCTATGATTCTATGGTTCAGAATTTTCTGGGGAAGGCAGCAAAATCTGCATGTGATCCTGAGCCCATTTACCCTAATTGGAAGCAGAGATGACTGTGTAAGAAAGGCAACTTTCTGTGTTGATGAATGCAAAGTAGTACAGTGTGGGAAGATTACTGATACATTAAAAAGGAATCTAATTTAACAGTAGCGTATCAAGAAAGAGAGTTGGATCAGCGTAGACAGCTCTAAGAAAATTGTCTTTCTAGCTTTTTCCTAACTGCAGCTGCTAGAAATGTGCAAAAGCTGCATAAAAATTGTACCATCATGTGAAGAGTATTGCATTGCAGTATTGTAATGCCTTCCAACAGACCATGCAATAGCCACACCTGCTTGAAACTGTGATCATTTTATTTCCAAAATGTTCTGGAACAAGATGGCAAATGCTTGCCTACGCAGAAGAGTTAGATCACATATTAGATATGAATTTGCAATAGTTTTCATGTTCCACATGGACATTACAGGTAGATGCACACAGTTCTCCACTTCCAAGCACAGTAACCTACCTACAAAGGCTTTCTTACTGGATGATAATAGTAGCCATACAGGAAACCAGCACAAAGACATCCAATTATCTACCAAGTGCATAACTTCTAGGTGTAAACAAGACATAAGAGATTGCAAAGACATCGGAGAGGGGGCCTAAGAAAAACCCTCACATAAACGAAGACTGCAAAGACTGGGCTTGTAACTTTCAGAAGAAAATGAGCAAGAAAAGGCATGAAAGATAAGTGAGAGCAGGCATGATAAAAGATCATAAAATAATGAAGAGCTAGCTAGACGAAAGTGTCTAGTTCCTTAATACAAGGACAAAAGGACTGGCAACAGAGACGAAGAAGATTCGAAACTATGAAAATGAATTATTTTACATAGGTTATAGGATCATGGAAGTTTTTAACCCAGACAGTCAATGAAGCAGAACGTAAGGAACCATTAATGTGAGTATTAAAGCTATCTGGAGGATTTTGAAGAAGGGACAGTAATTAAGATGTTTCAGGATTAAGCTAATTTCTAATGATTTGGGAAATCAGCAAGGGAGCTAGAGTAGATAAAGTGAAGGACAGAAGATTATTTCCTGTCATCTGCCTTCAAATTTCTTAGATTTTCTTCTGGAAAGAACAGGAAGATGTGTTTTTTGTGACAGACCTGATGCTTGAATACCCCTTAATATCAGGCAGTGTTTCACAAAGATGTAGTCACTTAGTACATTCAAGTAAAAAGTGTAGTCGCTTTCTATATTCAAGAGAATATTCAAACCAAATAATATTTTAGCACAAAAAAAATCCAACCCTGTGGGGTTAAGAGACCAAAGAGCAGTTTTAAGTAAGAGAACTGCCCAGATGGAGCTCAGATCAATAAAATACATACAAATGTAGTATTAAAACATAAAGAAATTATAAGCAAGGATTTTACAAAGAAATGGCAGCCTGCTGCATCAGCTGGAACTCCACTGACACAGTATCTGAAATGCTCTTCTGAACAAGCTTGTCCGTTGCTATTTCTGTCTGTACAAATGTTGCACTCACACTTTCCAGTTACTTGAGATGGTTATTTTTTCAGTCAGACCCTACCAATCCTATACCATGTTAATCACTTCATCACCTCCACTTGCTAGACTACTGGTTTTTATGCTTCTAGTTGAGAGATGACCACAGCAGATCTTGGCATTTCCAGCAGATTGCAGCAGCATACACTGTACTGTGCATTTCATCCTCTGTGGTGGACTACCTCACCCTTGACATTACACTGAATAGAAGCAAAAATCCCTCCTCAGAGGCTCTTTTACTTGCTGGGGACTCATATTCAGTCATATTTCAGTCATATCCCCAACACACACAGGAATAGGTTGGGTTATACAATTGGTAACGTAAGATACGTTCCCTTCTCTTTCCTTCTGTAGTGCTGAAAGTCACATGTCAGAAGTTTCAAACATTATACAAGGTTGTGGTTTTGAGGAGATGGACAATAATACATTAATAGAGCGACTTTTATACAGAGAGAACAGGAATGGCTCTTAGCTTACCTGCATCCTTGTTCCAAACAGCAAGGACTCGGAAAATGAAGGCACTAAAGGTAGCTGCAAAGAAACCTCTCCAATAATTGCGCACGGCAAAGTAAGTGGAAGTGACCTCAATGCTGAAAAGGACCCCTAAAAAGAGTCGGAAAAGGAGCAAAGTTAAAATCAGAAGTGTAATATTAGAAGCATGAGAAAGGCTTCTAAATAGTCCTCTAGAGCAGTGGTCTCCACACTTCTTTGCTGACCCACTCCTACCAGTAAAAGATTTTTGAGTACGTACTCCCCAGTATATGTATATTTATTTAAATATTATATTAATGTACTATTGTACTAATATATTATGTAAAATATAAAACATATACAAAAATAGAAATAGAAAAAAGGATGAGATAAAGATGATTTATTTTTAAATTGTTTTATTTATTAATGGAACAAAAAAACTTTTGTTATCACTAAAAATATTCTTTAGTTTTGAAAATCTTGGTTTAACACTTTGTAACACAGCAATTCAAAGGTCTGTTTCTATTTTCTGTTTAATTTGATACTTTGTCTTGATGGCTGTTGTAGCTGACAAACACATTTCTCACAGCATGAAAAGAAAGAAAGAAATGGCTGTGCTGACTTAATCATGACACCATTTTTTCAATTCCATCCACCAGTTACACAAAGATTGCTGTTGAAATTTGGATAGTAAATTTCCATCTTCCCTAATGTCAGTTGTTCTTGCAAACTGATCAGGAGGTGTTAAAGTTTTACATCTTTAACAAATGGGTTCAAAACTCACTGAAACTCTCAATTTGTTTGGCAACAAATTCATAAAGTTTATTTTGAAAAGCAGTTACTTTCTCACCCACTGTTACAATATCGCTTTCACCTTGAAGGGGTAGAATCACAAAATGGTTAGGGTTGGAAAGGACCTTAAGATCATCCAGTTCCAATCCCCAGCCATGGGCAGGGACACCTCGCGCCAGACCATGTTGCCCAAGGCTCTGTCCAACCTGGCCTTGAACACTGCCAGGGATGGAGCATTCACCACTTCTCTGGGCACCCTGTGCCAGCGCCTCACCACCCTCACAGTAAAGAACTTCTTCCTTATATCCAACCTGAACTTCCCCTGTTTCAGTTTGAACCTCTTGTCCTATCACTACAGTCCCTGATGAAGAGTCCCTCTCCAGCATCCAAGCATATATACATGAAGCATACAGTCTTTAAAAATAGCTGGTCGGTAGCATACTACTGACAGAAGCACTTGTCATCACAGAAAAGATCAGCAAATTCAGAACACTTGTCTTTTTGTAAAAGAAAAATGTGTACCTGGTCTTTAAATTCAACAGCTCTTTTAAAAGCCCATGAGATAACCAGCAAATGTCTGTATGTTACAAAGGATTTTCACAGTCGTTCCCTGTCTCATTTCCAAGTATTGTAAAGATTGTACTGTTTCAAGGTCTTGTTTTTAGGAAATTAACCACATCAATGACATCCTGTAGCACTTGTGCATATCTGGCTCTGATTTCTTTAATGCAATAGCTTGCCAATGAACAATGCTGTGAATGAATTTCACATGTGGTGCTCGCTATGTAACTTTACTACACAATCCTTTTCTTATGCCAGTCAAAGCAGCTGCTCCACCAGTCATTACACTTGCACAGCTTTTTCATTAAAAAAAATTTATTAAAGAAGTAATTTACTGGTGAGAACATAGATTCTCTGGTAGAGCTTTCTTTAATGGCTCACAGAGAACAGTTCATGTATTTTACTATCAGAACAAAATCTAGCAAATACCATAAGCTGAGACATGTTAGAAACATTTGTCCTTTCATCCAGCTTCATAGTAAGCCTCTCACACTGTGTAATTTGTACCGATGCTTCATTCTTCAAACCTTCAGCGATGCTTTCTATGCGTCTTACAACAGTGTTTGCTGACAATGCTGTCTGCAGTTTAGTTTGCTGCTGTACTTCTCTCTATGTGCTGGTTCAGACTTTTTTACCGTGGCACGAAGAACAAGCATTGTCCCAGTGGTATGTGGATTTCTGTCTTTTGCTATGAAGCAAAAAACCTCAAAGGAAGCTTCTAAACATTTATCATGAAGTTCAGTGACATTTTGAAAAGTACTGGATTGGATATCACATGGCTTGAGACGCCACTAAGAAAACTGCAAAGGTTTGTTCTGGATGCTCAGCTTTTAAATGTCTTGCTAATTCTGATGGCTTCATACCATCACTAGCTCCAAGCACAATATCGACTTACAAGTGTACACTTACACACACCTGATTATCTGGTCATTGTTTGTACCTCGTAGAGTGGCTGATTAAGAGCCTGTAGTAGGCTGTAGTAAGAGAAGCGTCAGCTCTGCCATTTTTTGTCATTTATCTGTGCTCACAGTATTAGTATTATGTTCAACCCGCAGTCTCTTTGCAGGAATCATTTTAAGCCACTTGTCCATTTTGTAAGGGTCAGTTTAATTAATGCTAGGTAGAATAATAAATAAATCCACTGAAGTGGGCACACACTTACTGCAATATCATTGCAAATGAGTGAGGGCACCATGGTCAACCCTCTGTGTTGTGAACAACTCTACACCCAGGACTCTCCATGCACTGTATGTGACAAGTGGCCATCTGACATACACATTGAGGGCACTACGTATACTGCCAATATGTATACTAAATATTAGTAAAGCTTCATTTTCCTTCCTTTCTTCCTCGGGTATGCACATCCCAATTTGGAGACCACTGTTCTAGAGAGCCTTCCCCTCTTGCCTCCAGAAGGCTGACAACCTGTGGAAAAAAAGCCATGAGTTCCCCAGAGTTGCTGGGGAAGTTGGTAATGCTAAATGTAAGCTTCCTTGGTAAAAGTAGATGACAGATCAAAAACACAGTGCAGGAAAGGGAGAGAGAAGAGAACTAGGCAGGAGAGGATTTAGGTACCTGAGAAAAAGGAAACAGAACAGCCACTTGCCTCCAAGTGGTGTCCCAAAGCAGCAGCCGACCCCCACAGCACAACCCACAGTCAGGACATCTGTGTAATAATATGGCTGCTACTGGTGAAAGAGACAAAGAGAGACAGACAAACAGAAGAAAGAAGGAAAGAAAGCAGAGTGAGTAACAAAATCAGCAGGTACAGCCACATGATGTCACCTAGCTCTGTCACCAGTCTCAGAGTTACAGCTGTATTTATCTTATTTCTCCCTTCTGGATGGCTTGAAAATATTCAAAAGACAAGACCTGGCACAAGACAGGCATACATCTGGAATACCTCTTCAAGACATGTGGAGAAGGCAACATCTAATCTTTCATTGAAACATGCAGATTTCTGCCACTATAGGAGAAATGCCTAGTGGAAAATCCTCTACAGGGTGCATATTCTGTTCCATCTTTTTTACTTTGGTAGGGAATCTCAGGATGCATGTGTGCCAGAGAGAGCCTCAAAAAACCTGCCCTGTGAATCTGTGTGCACAATGCACGTGCATGTCCAGAACAAAGTGTGGACAGATGCTGAAGGTCCTGTCACTCCAGGTAGGTTCACGGGTAACATTACCTAGTAAAGATTGTGCTGTCCTGATGAAAACAATCATGATACTAAAGGGAAATGGAAGGTATGAAAGGTAGAATCTCTCCTGAAACAGTTTTGGAAGACATAGAGCTGTTGAAAGGTAGAAAGTGCTCTTCCACTCTTTCTCCAGCATTTGGCCCTGAAGTGCCTGAGAATGGTGAAAGATGAGCAGATAGTTTTTACCAAAGGTGGTATTTAATACACCAGTGTTTAAAGCCTCTGTTATTTGGCACTTTCTACTATCATGTGCTCCCAAAGTATCCTGTCAGGTCTCCCATGAGAGTTTTGAGAAAGGGTGGTCCTGTGTTATGGTGGGAATTTGAGTGGCCAGGATGAATTCTAAGGCCAGAAGGCAACAAATTCCTGTTTACCTGAGCGAGTGTTTGATACAGCCTCAACCAAAAGGTGTCTCAAGGTTGTCCCTGTATAACCAAGCAAAAAGTGTCTTAGATCATTCCCTGACCCAGAACAATACTTCTTGATTCACAGGTTTGTCCTAAGTAATTTCTGGGCCCTATTAGTGCCCCCTGTGACCTTAAGACAATCATGTCCAGAACAGGAATGGGGTTCAGTTCAAACTGTCTGGCATAATGGGAGGGTTGTGTTATAGCCCACCAGCACAGAAATTAACACCTTGAAACTGAAGGTACATGCAACATGGCCTGCAGTATAGCAAGAAGTTATTAGATTGGTTTGAAGGCACAAAGCCTGATAGGACAGTGTTGAAGAACACAACAAGATAGAGCAACCTATAGCAACTGCTGAGAACAGCCTGTGGCATATGGCATCTCCCAGGACCCAGCACTGTGTCAGGGTGCTGGTGCTGTGTAGCAGCATAGGAGTAGCCAGGTAGACCAAAACAAACAGACAAACAAAGAGTACCACAGTGCACTCAGAAAAAGTAGACTGGGCACCTTTGACCTGTCAAGGGCTGAATTGGCTTTCCAAATCCATTCTGAGGGCTCCTCACACAGGGTGGTGTTCACCAGCAATAACACCAAGAAGTTATATGCTATGGGCACCATGTGAAGTTGCAAGCTATATCCTGGACTAAGTTCAGCTAAAGATTACATGACTGCCAGGTAATGGAAATCACATACAGCAATTTGGTGTGAATCATTAAGAGGAACCCAGCTAGGGCTACAAAAGCTACGGTAACTTTCAGTTTGTTCCCATATTACAATGTTGTCATAGACTCACAGCAAGTTTTAGTCTGGAAGGTATCTCTTCTCCAACTGTCTGCTCAGAGCTGGCCTAACAAGGCTAGATCAGGGTGCTCAGGATCAGGGTGCTAGGTGAGCCCTGAGCACGTCCAAGGATGGAGATTCCCCAGCCTCTCTTGACTCGTGCCACCATGAACCATCTTTGGGGCAAGAGGAGAATCTTTTCAAAAGCATAGATAGAATTTCCTTTGTTGCAAGTTGTGCCTGTTGTTTCTTGCCCTTTCACTGCTCTCTTGAGGAGAGTTTGGCTATTTTGTATCTCTAACATCTCCTTTAGCTACAGAAGACAGGAATTAGACCACTGTCCCTTTTTAGCCTTCTCTTTTCTTCTCTAGCCTCTCCTACTGAACTATGAATGTGTCCTGCTCTCTGACTATATTAATTCCAGGTACAGAGAAAGAAACAAGAACTGTAGACTGTGTTAGGGAAGGTTTTAGGTTTTGTTTGCATTGGGGATTTTTTACCATTACAAGAGACACTGTTCTCCTGTATACTACCAATGGTTCCACCTGACTGTGGTTTAATCCTTGGTTCTGAACCTGCTTTCTCTCAAGGTTTTTGGCAGACTTACAAGTTTTGTCTTGAAGCCTTAGACTTCAACTCAGGCTGTCTCCAACTTGCTATATTGCCCACATACACACAGCTCTCAGCCTGTCTCTTGCTGAACCTGATTTTCTTCCTGGCACATCTTTCCTCAAGTTAACATCTGTAGAATCTCTAATTTGTAGCTGAAAAATTATGTTCCCTTTTTTTTTTAACAGCACCAGAGTAAAGATCATAATTATTGTTAATGCAAGACCATGTTGCATTTGTCAGATAACTCATCTGTTTGAAGACTAACAGGAAAGAAGTGCATGGAAGAAATAAAGCCAGCTTAGAAAAAACATCACATTTCAAAAACCTCTTTAAACTTTTTGGCACAATAACCATGGAGAGATGTTCAGAACAGTGCACAGGGGGAAAAGTGAAATGAAGACACAACAAAGAATGGAAAACATTTAAAGACAAATGATTTATGAATATACTTTCACTGTTTTAGAAAGAATTTACCATGCGCTTCTGGCACATGTGCTGTTGAAGGAAATTCCATGAATGAGGAGACTAGTACAAATGTGAGGGGTCAGAGATAAATATCCACATTTCTCCTCACATCAGGGTCTAGAAAGGTGGGAAGTGACAACTGGAGATGTCTCCAACTCCCTGCTCAGACTTGTGCTAATTCCAAGGCTAGATCAGGTTCTTGTCCAGGTGAGTCCTGGACATCTCCAAGGGTGGACATTCCCTGGACCCTCTTGGCATCTGTGCCAGTGCTGAACCACCCTTGGGGAAAGGGAGTGTATTTTCCTTACACATGGTCAGATTTCCCTTGTTGCAAGTTGTGCCCATTCTCTCTTGCACTGTGCCGCTCTGAAAAGAGCCTGGATAAATCTTCATTAAAATCCCCCTTTAGGTGGTTGATAACATCTGTTAGACCATCCCCCTTTAGCCTTTTCTCCTTTAGGCTGAGTAAACCCAGTTCCTGCAGCTTCTCTTCATGTACAATTGCTCCAACTTCCCAGACATCTTATTGGCCTTTCACATCTCTCATATGGGGAGCCCAAACCATTACACACTGATAATTCTGTTCTTCAGTCCACTGATGAAGTATTCATGGAGTAGTTCCCTGTTTGTATTATCACTTCCTGCCATACTTGCCATCATCTCCTGCTATTCCCTCTTTTGTTTTGGGTTTTTTTTTTTTTTTTTACTTCTGTTCTTTACTTGGTCCTTACTGATTTTCTGGACAGCCCTGGGTGTTCTCCAGGTTGAACAATGTCCATGGCAGGCAGGGACTGAACAGGCTGCATCATCAGAAATCAGCACATTAATAGGTGTCACTTTTCCTATAACCTTCCCTTTCTTTCACTGCCAGCGGTTACACACAGAAAGAAACTCGTGTTGCTAGAGTGGAAAGGTATCTGTGGAGAACCTTTCCTCAGAGCACAAAATCTTACAGCAAGAGGCTAAATGAGCTATACATCAAATGTCATATAGGAAGACACTTGCCTCCAAGAGGAGCCCCGAAGCAACATCCAACTCCAACTGCACAAGCCGCCACCAGGAGGTCGAACTGCCTATGCACATTCTGGAACAGAGAGTGCAGCCAGAGAAGGGCATGCTGGGGTTAGAGGGAGCAAAGCCAGGGGGTTAGGATCCAGAACAATGAAACAAAGCAACAGCCAGCAGCAGATTCAGCCATTGCTATTACAAATAGCAGGCTTTACACATTTAGCGCGGTCTTTAGTACTGTCAGCTGGTGTTCAGCAGTGACATCTGGTCCTTAAGACAGGACAGTAGAAAGGATCTACTCAAGTAGAACAGCACCTCCCATTGTTGTACTACACAGACAGTTTCTGCTAAGAGTCTGTATGTAAAGCAGTTCCTACATGTAGCTATATATGTAGTGAATGGGGTTTTTTATACAACTAGTCAATACAGTGATCAGCCTGCAGAGGCTGTTCTGTGACAGCAAAAGCCCAGACAGTGTCAGTGTCTATAATTAGCAAGGCTATATAAATTTGGCTTAAAGACAAACTGATCTTCGTCTGCAGCTACTTTTTGGCTTAAAGACAGACTGATCTTTGCCTGCAGCTACTTTTTAATACAGACAATGACGATAGTGCAAAGGTATCAGCATCATGAGACTGAGAACTTGTTAAATGCATATTCCTAACCATCCTCCATGTAATTGGTAGGTAACATTGGTGGTCTTATTTGACTGTATATCTGGCTTCCCGTTACCATTTTCTTTGGCTTATATTTTACTGCTTTATAGGGTAGGGTGAACTTCAATCCACGTGTTTCCTTATTGTTTTGTGGCCTACCAATACTATCCTATGTGTCTTAGGAGTTGAACCGGTAGAGGACCTGTATACAAAGACATGTGCCTTACCTCATAAACACCACAGAAGATTGACATGAACTTGCTGAGTACTGCAGCACAGATACTGGCAATATGTACAAAAGGACCCTGGAAGAGAAGAAGAGGAAGAAATCAGAGAGGGTTACCACCTGGTTACTGACAACCATTTAACCATTGCAGATCCCAAATTTCTCTTTGGCCATGTCAGCGAGTCCTCCAATCTTTGTTTTTTACCCATCTTAAATACCACCTGACTTAATTTCTTTGATGTTTTCTATATCAAGCCTTTCAAAGTAGTAGGAAAATGGCCAACATAAGGTAAGTGTTGCTGGAAAGAGCAGACCTTTGGAGAAGAATGGTAGCAAAACAAATAAAACATTTATATAATCTTCTTGTACAGACAACTCGTAGAATCACAGAATCAGACTGGTTTGGGTTGGAAGAACCTTAAAGCTCATCCAGTTCCAACCCACTGTCATGGGCAGGGACTCCTTTCACTACAGCAGGTTGCTCCAAGCCCTGTCCAACCTGGCCTTGAACACTGCCAGGGATGGGGCAGCCACAGCTTCTCTGGGCAGCCTGTTCCAGTGCCTAACAACTCAGTATGATATCTAATCTAAATCTCCCTTCTTTCAGTTAAAAGACATTCTCCCTTGTCTTATCACTACATGCCCTTGCAAAATGTCCTTCTCCAGCTTTCTTGTAGACTCTCTTTTGGTATTGGAAGGACGCAATAAGGTCTTCATAGAGCCTTCTCTTCTGCAAGCTGAACAACCCCAGCTCTCTCAGCCTGTCTCCATAGGAGAGGTTCTCTAGCCTTCTGATCATCTTCGTGGCCTCCTCTGGACTTGCTTCAACAGGTTCACATCCCTCTTGTGTAGGGAGCCCCAGAACTGAATGCAGTATTCCAGGTGGGGTCTCATGAGAGAGGTGATGCAGCCCAGGATACAGTTGACTTTCCTCCCACCTTCCAGATTCTGGCCACTACTGCATGTGAAAACAGCAATATTTACCTCTTTCCCCACAGGCATGCCACTTCCAAGCCCAGCTGTGAGGCCCACAACTTTGGCCACAAAAGCTTTCAGAGTGAGATATTCCTTGAGGACCACTCCCCTCATAATGGTCTTTAGCTCTGGTATTCCAGACCCTGAAAATAACAGGAGAGCAGGGGATGAACAAAATTCCCAGACAAATGAAATAAGACAAATGAGACAGACAGAAACAGATCTTGCCATGCCTTCTGCCCTCACCAACAGCCTGTGGAGAGACGAGGTGGCAGAAAATGGCCGCAAACAGAATAAGAACAAGTGGGTATGTGACCCATGCCATATACTGCATAGGAACATTCGGGTGCAGCTCTCTGTACATCCACTTGTAGGCTGTAGGCACACAAACAAAGAAGTTGTCAGTAACCACAGGTGCTCCAAACAGGTTGGCAGACATCAAAGAATCACACACTTGCTAAACCTGCCCATACTAAATCTCCCTGAGAAATTATATCCTAAAGCCCTCATTTTCTAAGACAACCATTGACTCATTTTGAGTAAGAGTTCCCAAATACATCAGGCAATCTGCAGGAATGGATAGAAGTGGCTCTCTACTCCTGGACATTATTAATACCTGTGCCCAAATGTGGTGTAGGAAGAGGTGTGTTACATGCAGTTGTCAGGAGGAATCACTGTACAGGGTCTTTTCCTTTGGCAGCCTGTGGGCCTTACGCGAGTCCTGAAGGACTATAAAGTGGTCCACCAATAGCCAGTGCGATCTCCTCCACCTCAATCGCATGAAAAATCATTCCTTCATAAAAACTAGCTTAAAAGCTCTGATTATGATCTGTCTTAAGAGCAGCTATGGAGCACGAAGGGAGCTGTGCTAAGTGTTTAAACAGCAGTGGTTCCATTGCTCAGCCAGGAACAACAGCACAAGCTGCCGAGAATCCAAAATGAACTGATGCTCCTGTGCAGTTCATCTCCTTTACCTGAGCTGTCTCCACACACAGCAGGAGGCTGAGACTTGGCAGAGGGAAAGAAATACCCAAAGGACTCAGCTACAGGGAGTATAAAGGACAGGGGCTCTCTGAGACTGGTAAGCCAAATGCCTGGTAGATGTGGAAGCTCTAGAGGGAAGAACACTGGGCTGAAGGAGTACTGGGAGCTTTGAGAAACTGCAGTGTCCAGTGGACATCAGCAGTCAAGAACTCTGAGAGGAAAGGGTTGGGGTGTGTGTGCAGGTCAGGACTAGGACACTGAGGACAGGGACAAAGAAATAGTACAGTTAACAGGATGTGGGCAACGTGGTGTGTGCATGTGTGCATTGAGATGGGGAGAAAGAGGACTGAAAGATCTTGTGATTTTTATTGCTCCAAAGGGGAGAGGGAGCACAGCAAAAATGCAGAGAAGGGATCTAAGACAGCAATTAGGAGATCTCTGTGTAAAGAGTCAAAGGAGGCAGCACTACATGGCCAGGTAGCAGGAAACTGCAGGGCACTGTATAAATGCAAATTGGAAAGAAAATAATGAGGATAAAAGCAGAAAGAGT
>NW_009925192.1:72664-125580 GCF_000696875.1 Nestor notabilis
AATCCTTTCCCCTCCCCATGCCTCATGTGCTCAATATCCCTGGGAAGGATGGAAACTAGTATAGTAGAAAGGACCGCAGTACCACTTCCCTGTGCCCCTACATATTCAAGGGAGCAGGAGGGAAAGGCAGTAAAAATAGTGGTTTGCCTCCTCATACACATATCCTTTGTTTCTGCTTCCTTACTTCGAAATTTGTTCCTGCCATCCCTTTAAAGAACCCCTCCCTGGTTAACCTTTTCTCTCCTATGTTGCAAGTACTTCAAACTTCCCAGGCAACAAGGGGTGAGGATGGGAACACTGATGTTAAAGGAGGAATAACAATGTCAGTGGGCTTTGTAAAACAGTCGTGTCGTTTACAGTGCTTTTGCAACACCTGAATGGGACCCACCCTGTAGGCTCTTCGCACTGGCATAATCCATTCCCCAGCTCACCAACGCCATTACCAGACCCAACAGAATCAAGAAAATCCAGTCCTCTCCAAGCTTCCTGGTAACATATTTCTGGATGCGTCTAGCACAGTCTGTGGAGGGAAGAGTGAATCAGAAAAACTGAGGGAACACAGATGAAGCATGTGTCTGTCTCTCTCTCATGCTAAGAACTGACTACAATAAGATTCTACTTGGAAGCATCATGGGCTTTGTGTGGAAGAACTGGTACCCATCCTTCTCTTACACAGTCCTGCAAAATCTTTTGCAGTTAAAAACCCAAAAAACCACATGGGGGAGCGAAGTGGTGGTGGGAGGAGGACAGACATGACACAGGGCAGAATTCAACATCTTTCCAATCAGATCTTGGCTTTTCCTAGGATGAAAGCTCACATGACAAAGTCTTTTTAATCCACTGTGATTGCTTTTCCTTCCCTCCTTCTTCCCAGTCACAATTTTCTTGTCTTTTTGCCTTGCTTAAATTCCATCTCTTCGACTGGCCTATCCAGTATCTGGTCGTAGGGTAATGAAAGATGAATTGTCCCTACCTTGACATTTGGAATAGTGCTCTTCTTTGATCTGTACTTGACTATCACGTTTCAGGGGTCTTTCATTGTTCTTTTGGGCCTGCTTCTTATTCAGTAGTTTTGCTGCTTCCTTGTCTGCAAAGTTGGTTATCTGGTCTGTGTATTGGCCATAAAGCTAGAGAAGCAGAAAGCAAAAGAGATCAAAGGGAAAAGGTAAGGCAAAAGCTCCTTCAGAAATCATATTAAAGACAAAAAGGCAGATCTACTGCTTCTCCTTTTTGGGGTACAAGATACGATCACAGAATATTAACTGTTTTCTAACATCTGGAAAAAGAGCTGGCTGTGGTCTGAATAGATGGAGCAAGGCTTTCTGGAGGTAAAAAAGAAGGTCAAAGAGTTCACATGAGGCTGCCACCCTCAGGGCTGTCTCACAGATGTCAGCAGCACTGTGAAACGTCTCTGAAGGTTTTGAGAGGTATTACACTATCAAACAGGCTGCATGAATGTCCTGCATCTGTTCCTCCTGCTGCCAAGGAATGTTTAACAGGGCACGCAGCCACTGATGGTGCCTGTGGAGGAAAAGAAGCAGCATCAGCTCAGAAATATCACAGGGTGCTGAACAGCTCCTCCCGTTATTTACCTAAATCATCATGCTAAATCCTCACATATATCCAGTTCCTCTGAATTTCCTAGCTACTTAATCTAGTCTTTGTCTTCAGCTACTAATCTTGAAATGCACTGGGTCATATGCAATTCAAAACTAGCTACATGCGCTTACCAATGACATTTCACACATGGATCTGTAGTAAATTGGCAGTTGTGCTGTCTCGTCAACAAGATCTCAAGGGAGCTTCAATGATCCTGACTGTACTCCCATGAAGAGCAGCTATCCTACCTCACTCATAGTATAGGTGGGGAAGGTGTGCATTTGAGAAGCAAAGAATGACCCGCTCCTCCTCACATGTCCTTCAATGAACAAGCTTTGGCTTTACCTGAGGTCAGGCTACCACCTGCTGACCTTGGCAATTCCCACCCGCAAGGAGACCCTTTGCTTCCTCCCCAGCACATTTGCTTCTCTAAGATGCAGGAGGAGAGTGAGCAATGTTTTGATCCACAAAATCAGACACTTCAGCTGGAGAATGACAGACATATGAGAGATATAAAGCTCTACCATGCTCTTAGGAGACATTTCTATTTGACAGCTTTGTGTCTCCTCCTTTCAAAGTGACACAGGAGATGTTGCTCCTGTTTCCTTGAGATCAAATAGATTCAGAGACTCGGTGAAGGATCTACGCTGAAAGGCATGTCTGCAAGTTTCTAGTCCAAGACTTTGCTCAGAGCATGCAAACTCCAAAGCCAGATCAGGTTGCTCAAAACCTTGCCCAGACAACTCCTGAACATTTCCAAGGGTGGAAATTCTCCAGCTTCTCTAAACACCTGTTTCAGTGCTCTACCAGTTCTTATTTCCACATAACAGATATGACCAAAGTAATAAGTACTTTATTTATTTGCATATATTCTTCAAGAGACACTTGAACCATATGCTCCCTTCAAAAACCCTAGTGTGCGTTCTGTGGAAAAAAACAACATCCAGGCTTCGTTAAATCATCTTGTTCTTAAGGTGGCTGCTGACTCTTAGCAAAGAGTTCCTATCTGAACATCTAAATGCATTCTTCCATTCATCACTGCACTGGAAGCTGACAAATTTAATGTAATTATTAACCATATGATTATCAGCATACTCTAGGCAAATTAAGCAATGCATGCTCTGCAGTGAGGAATGACCATGCTATGACTCTCATAGTACAGACAGGACAGGCAAACATCAGGCTGAAGAACTCTGTATACAAGGTAAGCTGTCAAATACAGAATCCAGTCCTAAATAGTAGACTGCTCCTTCTTTCTCTTGCTGTGTCTATTTCAGCCAGAAATGCCAAGTACTAGCAGATTTTAGACAAATGCATCTTCATATCACCTCAGTTAATGTTTCACTGCCTTGACATGGTCATAAAAGATGGTTTTATATCAAATGCAGCTTAATCCAAACTATGAACTCAAACCTGTGCCACGTATGATATTCAAATTAGTTCCATCTGCCCAGATGGAACAGCATGACAGTGTAACAGGATGAACGGTAAAAGTCCTCATACAATATCCTCATTCACTGTTTCTATCTGGCTGGAAAATGATGCACTGAGGATACAGGGAAAAAGGAGTCAGTTGTTTTGTCAGGCACAAAAATGAAGGTTCTGTCCTGCAGAACGATTTTGTCTCAACACAACATGCTTCATACACGAGTTTTTGCTTCCCAAAGACTCTAGCAATATTTAAAATGGTAGGAGATTGTAGGACAGAAAGAATCCAGAAACAAGAGGATGACCTCAAAGCAAAATTAGGTTAGGCGAGAAATATCTACTCCATTAGAAGGCATGTAAACTTTAAAAATGTAACACGGTAGGATTTAGACTGCTCCTTCTTCTGATGCTCCCTCTCTAACACAAGGAACAGATCGTTTCTGAGCACATCAAAACTGGAGAGAATTTTAAAAGTATCAATTAACACCTCAAGGGTTGTGCCAGAAAAGGTACTATCAAGCCTAGCTTGGATAAATGCTGAGTGAGACCGTGGTAATGGTGCCAAACCAGCTGAAGGTATAAATACCACTAAAGGCAGGAAAGGGGAAGGGGAATAAACAGAAACCATCCAGGGACAAAGTGCAACCAGGGTAAAGTTCCCCTTCAGGGAGGAAGCATGTCAAGCGTTTAAGCAGGGTTTGAAATAAAAAAAGATGGGGAAGTTTCATTCAGTAATGGAGGAAAAGCTGCACAGAATTCCCAGGGAAGAACACGTGTGCAGCACCACAACCTCAACACTTTCCCGGGAGCTGTTTACTGAGTGCTCAGCACCTACATAAAGCTGCCCTTCTTTCCCAGCCCAAAGCATAAGCAATTCCCCATGCCATTCACACTCAACAGTGTGTTCTCTACAGCATACTTCAGTCCTGAAATCCCTTCCCACAGCACTGCCAGTGCATGTTTTTAATCTACTGCTTCTGGCTATTGAGGCAGCCTTGGGCTCTACTACTCATCGCTCTCACTCCCACCTTGCAGCCATCCTGCTGTTCCTGAAATTGCCTTCCCAGTTTTTTTTTCCAATGGATCACAAAACAGTAGCCATACTTAGTCTTAAAGGTGAAACCTCCCCAAACTCACTTTGTAAGTCAGCTTTTTCAATGCCAGTTAAAAGTCTAGGCTTGACTTCTCAGACATAGAGCCAATGAGATACCTGTGAGGGGCAGGGGGAAGCAACAAAACAACACTTCTTCCTGAAGAAGAGAAGGCAAAGGGGAGATCTGTCTTGGGCTAGAGACCTCCAGAGGCCTCTCCCACCTACATCTTTCTGTAAGCCTGTTATTTGATATTACTGCATTGCCTAATTCCTTGTAATAACACATCCCTCCCACTACACCCATCTGTGTATTGCTGGGTGAGCTCTCTGCCATGAACACCCTTTCTAAAGTCACGAATAACACAGCTTCTAAATACTTCACCAGCTGTAGCTGCTTTCTCATGCAGAAAGAAAACAATACAAAATCCTACAATGTATGATAACGTATATTTTTGTCAATGTACATTACGTCATCTGTCATATATCTGCTTTTATCTTAATTGTAAAAAATTATGTATATATTACTATTATTACACTACTATTACTATTTTATTACCTATTAACCACTAGATGTTTTTTGACCATCAGTTCGCTGAAGGTCCCAGGCCAAAGACCAAGATTTCACTGTTCTGGGGCTTGTGTAAACTATATCAAATCACAGAGCCAGTCTGAAATAGCTTCTAACCTACATATAAACCAGAAGGCAACAGCTAGCAGAAGAAAAGGGCACAACAGAATCAAAATCTCTCTCTGACAACTCTTTTTACACATGACAGTGGGGAAAGAAATCTTAATGGTTACTCTGCATGGAAATGGATAATAACATGTGCAACAGATTGTTTTTCATGCTAATGATGCAGGTGTGCACGTTTGTACAAGATGTACATTAGCATGCATATTTATATTTTATCTGCATGTGCATGCATGGCTAGCAAAATATATATATATACAGCAAGCCTAGTTATGTCAGAATATGTCTGCATACAAAGTTTCATACATAAACATACATGCACATGTGCACATGATTGTTTATATACAAGTATTTCTAGGGCATATTTTCCAGTAAATCTATAAATACAGCTGTCTGACTTTTAGACTGCAAATTGTGTTTATAAATGCATGGTTGCTTGGGGGCATTATTGCCTGAAGATATGCATGGGAATGCATTTGATGGCCTGCTTGTTGGTACTTGAGGTTGTTTATCTACATGCATTGGCCAGCATGCCTCTGGAGCTGAGAGCAAAAGGGCAGAAAGAGCACAAAGGGGAGTTGTATTGCCTCACTGTATCATGTGTGCCTGTTGCAATGTGGCACATGTAATTTCTGTTGGGATGTTTATCTATTGGAAGAGGTTTTCTTGGTGGCAAATGTGGCTTTTTTCCTATCGCTAAATCAAGAAAGTCTTCAGGAGATGATTAATGGATCCCCTCCCCCATCCCCTGATTGTTCACCTAAGTATTCATGTAAGGGGCTTTGAATTGAAGTAAGAAGAAACATCCACTCGGTGTGAATTTCACATTCACATGTTCTCTCTCACCATTTGACTGGATCCTTCATTGCTCTAAAGCCCCCTTAGGTCAGCTCAGTCTGAGCAAAGTGGTAGGAAATAAGACACCAGGACTCTGCTTTGCAAGAGGCCGTTCCAGAAGGAGAGGTAGAGGAGATACAGAGGATAATAGAAGAAGAAGCTTAAGCAGAGTACATTTTCTGAACCAGTGCTTGTATGAACCAGAGCAAGAGTCAGGTCAAAGTTTAAGGGTTAGAAAATACTCACTTAACAGCTCTCCTAAGAATTACCAAAACTATCAAAATACATGGTCTGTGACCATGAAGCGCTTTTTGGTCAAAGAAAAGTGAGAACAGAGCTCTGCATCACTTTGTCTATACAGCTGTGCAGCTAGATACCCATCTATATACATCACTGTTCTGTTTGGTTTTATTCACTCTTCTACTTACTTAATTTCACTCACTACGCAGCTCAAGGCAGCTGCAGTTTCTCTTTGCTGTTACAAATATATGAATGGACTGTATGATTTTCCCAATCCCAGCTTGTCCACTCTAACTCTTTGTGTCCATGGCAGGTGAAAACAACCCCTGACTCAAAATGCTGATAGCACTCATGAATGTAGTTACAACCATGAAAGTTAATGCCTGACCTGGGAGCCGGCAAAAGAAGGGGAGAGGTGGTAGGATTGGGAATGGACAGGGTGCTCTACCAGCACCGTCCTGGGAACCCCAAGAGCCTGTGTGATCCCTGGAAAACCTGTGCTGCCACAAACGTCCAAGTTGTCCAGCCCTACCTGTGGGTAGCTGAGGGAGTTCTCCAGGCAGTGCAGGTCGTCCCCTGTCCCCCTGGCCTCATGTCCTGCCTCCATGGGTATCCCGTAACGGGTGCATTTCTCAAAGCAGACATAGCTGTATTGCGGAGTGCCCCCCCACAAAGCTGACTTCGATCTGGGCTCCTGCGTCATGGTCTCTGAGCCTTCCATGCCTCTACTCTTCCTCACACTCAGTTGTAACAGAGCTGTTGCTCTGAGCCTTACCTAGAGCCACCTCATGTTCTGGCCAAGTGCATGGCCTCCACACTTAATTCTGCTCTCCCTCTTCTTTCTTTCTCTCCTCAGACCACTCTGATTTGCCCTATTGCTGCACTCACTTTCTCTCTGCCCCTCCTCCTCCTTGTGCTTCTCTCACTTTCTCCCCTTCCTACCCAAAGGCAGCAATTGCAGGGCTCAACTATATTTATAGCAACCTTCTTCTGCCACATGATCTCAGCAAAAGGCACTAACTCTGCTGGGATTGAATATCAGGTGTGAGCAAGAGGGGAACTCCTGAAGGAGAGGGAAGGGGAGGGGGGTGGAAAGAAGGTGGTAAGATAGAGCTAGAAGTACAGAGGCAGAAAGCAGACAGGAAGAGGCAGAAATGATTATTCAGGAGATCTCTTCATTCACATTTCCCTATTCTGAGCAAGCTATATGTGCAATGAGAACAAAATTCAGTGGGCTTCCTCATTCTTTCCCCAGATATCAGGTGTCCGAAAGACTAAGTGACAATCCTAAAGATGCCAGCAACTACGGTGAGATAGAAGAAGATGGGTGCACATTCAATGTCCCAATTTTTCTAAGTCCATGGTCCACAAGAGAAGCAGCAAGGCCTAATGGAGAAGTCAGGCATCCCTGTAAACTGCTGGGCATTACAGCTTAAACTCAGCTGTAATGTAATGTACCCATGTGCCCTTATGGGGAACACTTTACACATTTGAAGAATGTTATCAAACTGCTTTGTGTGTGTTCAGCCATGGGTATATAGAGAAATTTATTCTTCTTGATGCTCACTTTTCCACAGGCTAGAGCATTCAACAGCTTCTCCTCTCCACTACGGCACTTGTTTCCTGGACAGGCAAAAAAAGCAATGAGCTCAGCCAACACCAGTGAGCTACCAACCAGTGATAGGAATGAGAAGCATGTTCCAAAAACATGGTCTAGGGACACCTCCCAGTACTGTCAGTGTGCTGCCTGTAACCATATGTCTTTTGATGGCTACTAATCTACAATGAGCTTTGAGTTCAAGACCCTAGAAATTGTATAAAAGAAGACCCTGCATGCCTCAGAATCACCAAAGACCTGCTATTAAACTCCTTCTTCATCCTCTTGTACACTATCACCTCTCTAGAATAATGGTTTCCAAGTTTCTCACATTGCAGGATAAGAGATTTGGAGGCAGAATGGGGGAGAGAGAGGCAAAACACCCTTCTTTTGTGTTCAGAACAGTAGTCTCACTATTTCATTTTGCAGACCTCTGTAAAACATTTCTCCTGGAGGTTCATTTTGCTTTTTCTCAGTGTACATGGTCCTTGAGAATGGGGTACAAAGAAAGGTTCCGAGAGGAATATACACTTGATTTCCTCCATAAAGCACCTCCCTACCTCCTCCAGTGTTTCTGCTAACAATATCCATATGCACATCCAGTAGCAATCATATCTATATGAGTATTGCTACTCTGTCCCACCCACACCTGGTGGCAGGCCAGGCAAGCTCTGAATATTTACAAAAGCAGTATCAGTGCTGCCTCAAAATCTGTTTCATTCTCACCATCACTGACTTTACTGTCAATAAGCAATGTTTCCTGAAGGAAGACTGTGGCCTATCAGTAGGACAAAACTTGTAATGAACCATCTTGAAAAAGAGTTTCTAAGTGTGTCTAGGGAATCAGAGAAGAGCATTCTGATACCCTCTTAGGTTTCCCTCATAAAGGCATTAAGTGCTCCCTATTTATTGAGATGCTTTTGGAAGACCGGTGTCATTATGGCTTACATAAAAAATTATGCATAGCAGACACAGTATAGTGTAAAGAATATAAAAAAATGTATAGAATATAATCATACATCATATATAGGAAACCTGAAAGCCAACCACAGTAAGCCCCAGCTAACATCAAAGCTGTAATACAGAACTGTATCTTCAGTTACTGTTATGTTTACTGGAGGAGAACACTCATGATCACAGCTACTGGAGTACTAATGGGAAACTTTACCCAAAGGTGCACTCTTCTAGGTCTTGTTTTTCAACAGGCAGAAGAACAGCACATCAGAAATTGCTTCAGTTTAAAAAAGAACCCCCTACCGTCAGCTAATCAAACTCGACTGCCTGTTTTGTATGATATTGTTGTGGAATTTCTATGGGAAATGATGATACAATTACAGCCTAAGAGAAGATCCTACCCTGAAAGTTTGTTTTTTTCAAGAACTGTTCCTCTCAGCCTCCAAACTGGCCCCAGCCTCTCACCTCATCAATAAAAGCATGAAGGACCTCAAGGCCAACATTCACCATATGGCTCTAGATGCTACTCAAATAAGAACCCTTTACTATCATAAGGAAGACAACCCACAAAACCCCTGCACTCTCAGTTGTCCTTTCCACAGCATAATACACCTCATCCAAATGGTAGACTGATAACTATACAGGTGAAACAGTGGCACGCGTGTCCACTCTAAGGACCTATCTCAAAGGACATCTGCAGGTAAGGACTGTGGGGGAGAGCACTTCTCATCAAACCTCATCTCTACCTCTGATCTCTCCACCCAGATATTATCTACCAAGGAGAAGACTGAGAAATTAAATTCACCATTCTAGTGCATGACAAAATATATGACATCTGTAGCGATACTGGATTTATGTCACATTATTTCCTGTGTCCTGAACCTTATCATGCTCCACAGCTGATAAATCACACCTCTCTCTCTTTCTTCTATGAGGAAAGCACTTGCCAGCTCTCAGGGTGCTATCAGCAATCCTCTCTATTCCACAAAGTACCAACAATGTCTTGTTACAGCCTCACTGACACTAGTCTAGTTAAATTCAAAGCAGCTACACTCAACTTGTATTTGCTTTGAGACCTGCTGCTTCTATTTCACACCCAAAGAAGGACTTGTAGACCCAACAGCTTGTCCACTTTTTCCAGCTGGCACAGCTGATCTAATGCAAGATTCTCTTCCAGCTCTACTCACTGTCCATGTTTTCAGATCAGCAAAGTCCCACAACTACAGAATACTGAGCACACCCTGAAAAGATCTGCCTTTCTGCAGTGCTGCTGCTCAGTCCCTGCTGTCAAAACTCCCCTACCACTTTTCCTGTAATTTCCTGCCACAGTTGTTCTTTATATACTTTCTTAAATGCTCATCTGTTCTGCTTTCTGCTACCAAGCCCTAGCTCTACCCTTCTACCAGGACACAGCAGTGTAACATTGTTGCTGCTTGAGAAGTTTAGCAGCAGGCTCAGGAGCCGAGAACAGAACAGAAGGAAGATGTAAAAAGGAGGAAGCTCTAATAACCACCTTGCACTAGTCACTAACACAGATGACCTGTACATACGGCTTGTCTCCTCAGGTGCACCTAAGATTCTTGAAAGGGCTCATAAACATTTTTAGACTGCCCCACAGCACACCTAAGGAAAGATTCACAACTTGCTCATACAGACCATTGAGAGACACCGAAGTGTGTTCCTGTGATACTTCCCTCAAGCAGGACACCTTTGTGACAGACGAAACTACAGATACAGCCCAAATTAGGGTCTTAGGTGAGGAAAAAGAAAGGAATAGAAGTTAGAAGATCTCTCACCCAAGATGGGTCTCTTCTTCAGTCAGCCATCTATCCTTCTCCTTCCTCTTACCAGTTTTCTCTCAGGTGTCCCTTTCTCTGTGTTTATTTTTACTTCTGAATACTTTTCAGGATGCAGAAATATAATTCTGAGCCTTCTCATCATACTGCCTTTATAGTGAAAGCTCTGATAGTGTGGTGGGAGGGATGATTGAAGGCTCCCATTTCTCTCACGGTCCTCCTGTCCCAGGAGATTTATCACCTGAAATCCCAGTACTGTTAATCAACAATGATAAGCTTAATGTTCCCTGTGCCCTGCCCACACAATTATCAAACATTACACTAATTTCTGAGCCTTCTGCTTATAGAGCTTGTTTGTTTGTTTGTCTAGTACATTAATCCTATAAGAGCCTGACCATTTCATGACTTCACGGTATACAGACCTTACAGCCCACCACCAGACTGCAGCTTCCTCTGGAATGAAACATCATGTGTACTTTTCAGCTTCCACCAATACTGAATACACAGGACATTATAGCAGATGGTGATGCAGAGCCCTCTATCACCCCAGACTGAAAGGAACTGAATATGTGGAGGCAGAGTTACTGCTACATAGAACCATGCATGCAGAATAGAAAAGCACCATTTAAGAGTAAAGAAAAAATAATACTCTGTACTTAAGAGAACTCAGTCCAAGAGCTCCATAGGCTGTGAAGGAGACAGTATAAAAGATAGGCTGTAAGATAAAAGAAACTAAAGAGGAAAGAGGAAAAAGGGAGTTTGGAAGGAGGAAGGGGAGAAAGGTGGCAAAAGAAGGACTACTTAACAGGCTCTAAGAGGTAAAGACATAGGCAATAAGACACAAAGAAAGCACAGAGGACATGAGGCAATGAGGTGCAGGACAGGAAGAAGCCACAGCAAGGCACTTTGCCTCAAGCAATAGATTCAGATAGAGCAAAAAAGAGTGAACAGGCAGGAAAAAGACTTCTGTAGTCATAATACAAGGCAATGGCTTGTGGATGAGAACAAGGTGCTCGAGCACCTTGATGGGACATTTTATCATACCACCCATGGTGGTGGCTTCAAAGAGCTACAAGGTGCAACTGGATCTTTGGGAGAGAAAGAATGATGTGAAAAGGGTTAGGAGGAGGGAGGGAGACTGGGAGAAAAGACAGCTTTTATAGTGAAAGAAAGAAACAGACTATGGACTAAGATTGAACCTTAAAAGAGAAGGTTTTTAAGCTGTGCAGGAGCACATAGTAAGCAAGGCTGAATGTGGAGACATGATGGCAGAGAAGTCTCAGAGAACACTTGAAAAAAGGGTTGAATCCACAGTAAAAGGTAGAAAGAAGACGGGAAGTTTAAGGGTTTTCATCATGGAGTAATAACAAGATAATATGATGATATTCAAGAAGGCCTGTACTGACCAGTACTAAGCTGAATAGAGCAGAACTGACAGGAAAAGGGCAGATTTTGAGAATCATCAGCTTTGGATAACTGAAGTAGGGAGATGATGATGTTACCAGAGGAGAGGCACAATGGGGAAAAAAAACAGTTTCACACCTGAGAGAAGAAAATTACTTATAGGAACACAGGGACACAATGGAGCCATTGAAGTAGATTTGCAATAGATAAACGTGGAAGGAAACTTGAACAGATCACAGAAGGACAAGATGTCAGTGTGGTATGACATGATATGACTGTATGATATGCCATGACATGGCAAAAACCAGAGGAGCTTTAAAGGGGAAGGGTTATTGTCCTAGTTCCAGAAACAACTGAACTGTGACAGTTGGCAGAGAGCACTTTGTCAATTTACCCCAAAATCAAATGAAACAAAGCCGTATCTATGTCAATGGTGGTACCTAAGGTAAATTACTTGATAATTTGAGGTTGTTTTATCTTACATCACAGTGTGGTCACAGTTTCAAACTGAGAGCAAAACAAATAAGCAGAGAGAGCTTAAACAAACCCAGCAGCAAGAGCAAGACACAGAAAGTCACATTAAAGAGAAGACAGCAAAATTAGGTTTTATAAATGTATCCAAACTCATCCAGAACTTTAAAGTGGATCTGACTAGACGTCCTGGTGAGCTCTCCAGTCAAGATCAGCAGGCTTCAAAACTCAAAATAGAGCAGTCTTCACTAGAACAACAGTAAGATTATTTATTTTTTAAATAGAGAAAACTTCAAAAGTGTTAGTCAGAGATCACAGAAATAAATACGATTTATACACAACTCTCCCCCACCCACTGTAACCTTGGCTGCAACTAACTCGGTGACCTTCTGAGTTGCTAAAATTTTGTGCTTACACTCCATTGCTCAGGAGACCATTTCCACACCTCCACAGCTTGGATGGCTCCTCCCCTACAGCTGGCCCTCTTCTTCAATTGCAGCCCTCAGTTCCCTCAGTGCCTCTCTACAGTTCTGCACCCTGTAGCCTCCATTAAATAATTTCTTCCTTGCACATGCTCAAGAGCTTTCAGAAGGAAGATGTGCCTTACTGGTGGGGTAGCGATTGGATTGTCTTGCTTCAGAATAAACTGAGATCAAATCAAACAGTATGTACAGAAATGTCAAAAAGTTAAAGCAAAACAAAAAGATTGTAATGTGCATCCAAAAGCAGCTGAAGTCATTAAGAATGAGCAAACACTCAAATGAACTGTTTGAAGTGGGTTCAATGGATTTCTTATTTTCTAGGAGAATAATGTTGCACAAACATTCTCTGAAATAATGAGCTTTAAGACATTTTTTACAGAAGAGACTAAGGAAATACAGACTTAGGAAACAGAGATTCATCCCTAGTGATCAAAACATTATTAGGGGTGCTTCTGAGCTTGTGGATTTGTTATTATTCCAGGTCAGAGACTCCACAGACTTTCTGGGAAATTGCTCTTTACCTGTGTATCTAGATGATCCAAATGGTGAATGTGCCCTAATAAGCCACCTGCACTATGACTGTATTTTGTCAGCTAAAACCAACCTTGAGAGATGGTAGGCAGTGCATTGTAGATAATTCATGCTTTTCTTCCCCTCCTCCCTGTAGATTGCTTGTGGCACAGGTAAAATTAACAACTGCACATTCAATTGACAACTGTCAATCATGTAATCACATGGTAGCATGATTGACATCTTGAGGGTGGCAAGAAAATGCACTGGTGGGCTGGCACAGGCTACGCTTGGGCTCCTGGGTTTGTACTGGATTTGGCTAATTTCAAGAGACAAATGCTGCTTCTTATGCAAGCCATGGCCAACTAAGACAAAATATGGTCACAGATGAAAAGTTTAGGAGGAGGACTGGCTTATGGAGCAAAATTTTGTGGACTGAGAAGAAAAGGGAATGTTTCGAGGACACACTAGCGGTATGGTTGGGCTAGAAGAAGGGACCTTAAGAACTGACAGACATCTGCAGGAGGCCATGGCTAGGATTAAAGGTATGCTAGAAAAGAAAGAATGTATTTCATCTTTCTGATAGACAGACAACTTGAAAATGCTTGAAAAGTCACTTCTTTGAGGCCACAGAATCTATTGATCTCTCTGAGAGGGTGACCACACAACTGATTAGGGGTACTGAAGGAACAGACTGCTTGAAAAGCACAGTCCTAATTTGTTCACTGCTGGAAATAGTGATCAAGAAGCTTAATATACAATAAAAAAAGTAATTTTCAGCCAGGTCAGCTCTCCATTCCAGCTAATTCATGGCCACAGGAATGATGGAAAAGAAGGGGTCAGGAGCACACCTAGAAATGAGGACAGGGATTGTCTTTTCTGACTGCAGCAGAGACATAAGCAAATATAAACCTTTTCTTGGTAACATCTGGGTCTTACTTACATTTCTGACTTTCCCTATTTTTAGAGCAAATGCTATAAACTACTTATATGAACTTCATAGTTGCCAAATACTAGTTGCAGACTGTACTAGTTTGTCCTCTCCATTTGTCTCAGCTGAGAAAAATGATGTCAATATAAAAGTTGTAGCGCAGATATGTTATCACTACCATTTTTAAGTACCTGATTTACTATCAAAGTTATACTAGTAAATCTTGTACAGTTTTGAGTAACTTTCCTGTTTTTCCTCTCATTTCCCCATCCAAATGCAGATACCCACACAAACCCACCTAACCCTCCTGCACAGAAGGGATCTTGCCTGTTTCCCATAAAACAAACCCTGGTAGTAATATGAGAAGGTGAATAGAAGGAAGATAGTAGTTCTCTTGGCACCTGAACAATAAATCCGTCACAAACAAGGGCAAACTAATACCCCGTGATGATAACCTTTCGTGTTATCACTGGCTGCTGACACAGGGATGATGACAGTGAGAGTCAGCACAGCATTCACTGGACTCCCTCCCTCTTTTATAAGTCTCCTGCGTTGACTTGTAGGAAAGTGTTGGGGGAAAGGAAGAACTTCATCGAGCAAGTGTATCTGGGTTGAATTACTGGGTCATTTTGGCATGAAGGCTACAGAAAGTCTTTTCTCTGTGGAACTCTTTAAACTAAAGCTTCTGTATACTTAATCAGCAAGAGCCTATTTTGACTGTCACAAGGGGAAAAAGGTGCCATGAAGGTTCAATAATTTCCAGATGCCAGAGACAGGTATTTCAAGCCCAGATTAGTCAGCAGAAGAAAGTGCAGAAGGTGCCCCACAAATGGCATTGTGTCCTAGGGCTGACATTTAATGTCCATGCCATCTAAATATATTATACCTGGAACAGGAATCCAGGGAGTGCCTAAATATTAACATTAGAAGCTATTGACCGAAGTCAGGACTAGTGGAAGGATAATGGGCTAATAAAAAGAAGGTGCAGAGGATAAATGATGGGAACTATTCTAACATTCATTTAACTTGAGAACTGAAATAAGTCCTAGAAGCTGCTAACTCAGATTGTTTATGAGAAATTACTAATTTTTGGATGTCATGTTTGTATCTTTAATAACATTGCTCACAGTCTTGCTCATGTGCATTACTTGGTGTTCACAGTAAGCAGAAATCACTGAAAGTATTTCCTGCCCTCGGTCTGGAGTGTAACTCAATTTTTTCCTATCTATATCTGATATATCTGATCCACGAACAGTGTCTGTAGCATAGAGTGATAGGGATCAGTCAGGAAACAAGAAAAAAAGCACAGATGGTCCTTGTGAAATTTTTCAAATCCCCCTCCCTCTGCTGCTTGTCCTTGCCTCAGGAGAAGAGCCACTGCTCTCAGCCAGGTGCACTGGCTGGGCTGGGGACCTTTACATACAGAAATGTCCCACTCCACAGGCTTTAGGGCACTACAAGGACCACAGGCTCACACAAGTCTCCAGGCTCCTCAGACCCATCATGCTGAGCAACAAGATGAGCCACCAGCTGAAGGCTCGTTCCTCTGGGGACAAGATGCAGCTGACCCTTGCCACGGCAGATTACAACCTCATCTTCACCAGTGTGTGCCCTATTCAAGGGGGACCCCAGGGCAGAGTGCTTCCCTGTAACACAGGGACTACAGCTCTGGCTGCAGAACTTGCTGGAATACAGCACGTTCTGAACTAGCACAGTGATGCTGGTGGTACCACTGGCACCACCACTGCTGGCCAGAAGGTCCCTCACTCCCTTCTCTCTCTCTCTCCAAGTGAAACAGCTCGAAATCCTGTCATTAAAGCCCCTGAGATGGAGTTAAGGGGTACTCTCCTTTCAGGAAGGTTCTCAGTTGTGTTAGCTGCAGGAGACTTTCTACCTTGGCAATTTAACTGTACTTCGAGGAATTACCATTTGGACAGACATAACTGTCTATACAATTCCATACTGACTTTTGCCACACTGATCATTACAACCCCGTCCTCTCTTGACCTATAGTCTTGAATGCTAGGGAACGTAATCGTTGTACTAAATCAGCTGCTGCACATTCAGATCTGCTTGGAAGTGCATTAATGTATTTAATATCTGTGTTCTGATACCAGGTCTGCAATGTCGTTTTATCAGTATACCTTCCTCACCAGTATCAGTCCCTGCTCACAGACCTGCATTGGAAATAACAGGCAGAAATCATCAGTCAGCTCTCCCTAAAGGATACCTGGTACCACCTTCAACCAGATAGGAATGCTTCTTTCACCTATACCCAAGTGCAAGAGATCAGGCTGAGCAACTCCCAACTAAACAGAATCTGCATCTTGCACTGGAACATCTCACAGGCAGCCTCTGACACTGAACTGTTGTCCCTTCTAGACAACCACCCACTCTGTGAGGGCTGCTGTCACTTCTTGCTGGCCTAGTGGCCATTTTAACATGGGCGCAGTAGGACCTGCGAAAAGACAGGACCAAAGACTTTGGGAAATGGTCTGCGCCTGGCTATCTTGCCACAGCTACACACAGAAACAGCTGCCAGCAGAAGAATGCAGCAACAGAGCAACTGCACTGGTTTTGGAGCTGGGTGGGTGTTTGACTGTCTTGTGATCCATCTTTCTACAGTAAGTGTTTGGAGAAATAGGATAAGCTGTGGGATTCAGAAGTTTGCTTGTCCTGACCCGTTCTGTTTTTGGGGGTTTTTTGCTGGTCATTCATGCAGCTTCTTTGGGAGACAGATCATAACACACATTTCTTTTACGCCTTGAAGAAAAAGTGAGTTCTAGGAAACATGTAATCTGAATCCTAGCAGAGAATAGCCAGGATTTTAAGGATTATTTTAAGGATCTGAAGCAGATGAAAGAAGGACCGAGGGCTTTCTATTTGGACCTGTTCTCTTTAGATACCACTATGGTGTCCTTCAATAACCCGTATCTTCTGGAAATGTTTCATTTTTTGGTCATGTCTCTTAACTGATTAAAAGGCTTTTTATATGGTTTTCTGTTTGATCCATTCTAGTGGATTCTTTTGATCCTTGTTGCTTTCACAGGAATATCCAAGCACGTTGTGGTCACTATGAAGTAGTGGTTTCAACTAAGTTGTTGAATGGTTTAGCATGGTACCTAGCCATAACATTTTGTGGACTTCCTAGCTGACTATTCCACAATCACCAATTGCATCTACTTCACACCCAGTGACAAGCCTATATGGGGGTCATTGCAGTTTTTTGTTACTGTTGTTTCTTGCCCTAGCTGGCTCTCTGGTCTCAGTCAACGTGAGTTTTGCAATCTAGGTTCAGAGGGCGGTGATGCAGATCCAACACTATACAATTCCTATTTAGGTCTGAAATTCCAATCTATTTGGATGCTAAGTTCATTAGTTTGATCCAGATTCTCTTTAGCATATAAGTACTACTCTATCACTAGTATGCTTTATCTTATCTTTCTGCATGTTTTTTATTCTGGTATTACAATTTCCCATTGATTGTCTACCACAAAGTTTTTAATATGCCTGGTGTATGTTCTGATATGACAAGAGACTGGTCCTATATGTTATTTTTCATAATTCTAGCATTTGCATACATACCACTACTTTGTTTCCTGGTTTGGTATTCTATTTAAATCGAACCATTTTTGCTTCCTCTATTTGATTGTTCGAAGACTCTGATCTGCCCTGCACTTGAGGGTACAGGATTTCTGTAACTTCACTATCCTTCATAGAAATGAAGAAAATATGCTTTTGCACCTGCTATTTTTTCCTGAATCTTCAGTCTGACAGTGTACTGATAACCTCCTTAATGTTCAGCATCAGAAGCCTGATTCCTGCAGCTGGTATGTCCCTCCCGCACAAGGTCACTCTTTATAACAGGTGTGCCAGAGTATCCTCAGATGTTTTGTTAATACATTACACTACCATTACACTATGTACTTGCTATAAGGTTCTCAGGTTCTATAAGGTATTGGAAATTAGATGGCTGAGTAGAATATAAACCAAACAAGACTGGAAGAAACAGCACATTAAGAAATAACAAGCAAGCGATATCCGGATAATCTCTTACTACCAGCTGAATATATGAATTCCCTCCCTTTGCTTCCCTGGACTGGCACTTTTGAGGGAAAAAGTCAACTGAGCACTTGACCAGCCCCTGGGGTTCTGCTCCCTAAGATGTTGCTGAGATGAAGGAGTGGGACAGTTCTCATGAGGGTTGACCAAGTAGGGTACTTCTGGCAGTTGTTAGCGCTGCATCAACAAGTTTAAGCTGTTGTAAATCATGTTTCAGGGGTGGAGTTTCTTTAATATGGTTATGCCTATGGGTAGCCTATGTAGAATTTGATCAGTTTCACACAGTGATAGAACAGTCAAAGTAATGAATGAGAGTCACATGGCATAGCTAAAGACTAGAACTGAATGGAAATCAAAAAGTACTATACAGAAGGACTACTTCTTGCAGATGTTCTGACTGTCTTCCTATGGGTTTACAGTTAAAGGCTACTAGTCAGACTGGAATAGGCCATGCTACCCAAGCCCTACACAGAAGAGATTGCCTGTCACATTCTGCACCTGCTTAATCAAAAGCCAGTAATGTCTCAGACCTTGATTTTTTTAGTCTCTTTCCTCATTTCCAGACAGGGTCAAATCTGGTCTTTTATCTTTTGGTATGAGGGCAGCTAAAAAGAGAAAAACTAAAAAACAAAAAGGAACTCTTTCAGGGTCACGGGGTAAAAGTAGTTCAGACTGCTTCTGAAAGGTACAGGAGAAGCTGGGTTAAAGAAGAGAGAACACACAGTAATTCAAGATTTTTCAGTGTTGGCCTGAACCTTCACAGCTGCCTCAAAATTGTGAGCAGCATACAGAAAGGACAGTCATTTTCCCTTCCTTGCACCAGCTCTGATATGTCTGCCCCTTAGCATTGTGAAAGGTAAACTGATGGAAAAACATTCATGTCTTCATGTGGTTAACTGCTCAATGCCATGCTCTGAATGAGCTCATCATAGGTCAGGATAGCAGCATTTAAGTAAGAAGCTGTTACTATGTGGTGGTCAATAGATCATCTCAGCTACAATGCACACATTCACATAAAGCATTAAAACACATGCTTAGGCAAGAGGAGAATTTTACTTAGCCCTTCCTTAACTTCCCAACAGAAAGATTTCCACGTACCTCTGCAATGAAGTTCCTACACCACACTAGCCGTCTTCTGCCACTATGATGTTGCACAGCTGTGCTATGTTTAATCTTGCACTTGCCTTTACCATTCCTGGAAATCTTAAGTGAACCTGCAGTTCCTCTACTCTCTGGGGCTGGAGCATTATGGATTTCCAATTAGTGGAAATGAGATTTCCAACATGCCCTACTTCTATATGGAACTGGAAGCAAAAGCAGTATACGCTCAGTGCCTTGTTCTCTACCACTGATAATAAACTTGATGTCAAGCAGTATAATATCAAACACCTCTCTGGCCTGGAAAAGGGCTCACAGTTTGTTGGAAAGTTACTCAGAGGAGTAAAAACAAAGGCTGACTGTATAAGGACCTTAACAGGATGACTGAGCAGTAAAATGACAGATGAAACAGTCACAATAAATGTAAAGTGATGACTGTGAGGAGGAACAGATGTTCTAGCTTTGCACACATAAGAATTGTCCAACTGTTACTATTTAAGCTGACTTTTACTATTTAAGAATAAGGACTGGGGGATAAACAAAATGGTCATGGTAATAACTCCCTCAGGATTTTTTTTAGAACCATGGATTTAAAACGAGGAAAATAAGTCCAAATTAAATGCAACATGCATCCTGAGTAATACTTGCACTTCTGTTTCCCCTAATCTCGAAAAGAATATAGTAGAACTGGAAGAGTTTCAGAGGATAGCCAAAATTATGGAATAGCTTCTGTATGAGGAACAACCTCCCAGGCTAGAAAGGGCAACAAGGGCTGGACATGAATAAAATGATGAGTGATATAGAGAAAGTGAACTGAGAAGGTTCGTTTTGCTGTATCTTGGGACGTAGGTAGTGAGTTGGTCAGATAATATGCATCTTGTTCTATTACAGTCAAAACTTTTCAGAATTTAGATCACAGAACAATAGAATGGTTTGGGTTGGAAAGGACCTTATGATCATCTAGTTCCAAGCCCCTGCCATGGGCACGGACGCCTCACACTAGACAATGTTGCCCAAGGCTCTATCCAACCTGGACTTGAACACTGCCAGGGATGGGGCATTTACCACTTCTTCAGGCAACTTGATCTCCAAGGATGCAAATTCTACAATCTCTCCAGGCAACCTGTGCCAGTGCTCAATCACAGCAAAACCTCCTTATCTTCATACAGAATTTCCTGTATTTCATTTTGTGCCCCTTCCATCTTGTCCTGTCACTGAGCAACGTAGAGAAGAGTCTGGGCCCATCGTCTTCAGTGTCCCATCAAATAACAAGATCCTCCCTTAGCCTTCTCTTTCTCCAGGCTGGAGTCCCAGGTCTCTCAGTCTTTCCTCATATGAGAGATGCTCCAGTCCCTTCACCATATCTGTGGCCCTTTGCTGAACTCTCTCCAGTAGTCCCCTATGTCTTTTGACATGGGGAGCTCAGAACTAGACGGAGGACTTCAAACGTGGCCTTGCCAGAGCTAAGTGGATGGGAAGGATCACCTCCTACAACCTACTGGCATCACTCCTCCTAACGCAGCCCAGGATACCATTAGCTTTCTTTGCAGCAAGGGTACACTGATGGCTCATGTTCAACTTGGTGTCCCCGAGGTCCCCTAGACCCTTTTCTGCCAAGCTGCTTTCCAGTCAGTCAGTCCCCAGCACGTACTGGTGTACTGGATTATTCCTCTTCAGGTGTGGGACTCTACATTTCCCTTTGCTGAACTTCATAAGCTTCTTCTCCGCCCCTTCCTCCATCCTGTCAAGGTCCCTCTGAATGGTAGTGCAACCCTCTGGCGTATCAACAACTCAACCCACTTTTGTATTATTCGCAAATTTACTCAGTTCCATCATCTAGATAATTAACAAAGAGGTTTTGTATTGGATCCAGTATGTGCCTTGCCATGCAAACAACCAGCAATTAGATCTGGTTCCCCAAGTAGTTCTAAGCCACTTAATAGTAAATTAAAATACTTTAAATAAGCAGGTTCTGATAAGGTAGTCTCCAGCCTATGTCTGTCCTTCTTCTGTGCTAACAAGGTGAGTTAACAGTTATCATTGTACCATGCAGGTACGTGGAAGCTGTTCTATGAATACTAACAGCAGCAACTTTAGCAGCAACTTTCTGGGACTTCACTAAAGCAAACATCAAGCAAATAACTTATTTTTATGAAGTGTTTACTGCCAGCTTAGCTCCAGCATGCCCAGGTTCTTTGCTGTGATTTTGTGGAGATTCACAACAGTAGCCAGCTTTATCTTGAGGATTTGTATTTGCTGTACATTTCTGTATTGATGCATTATTTCTCATGCACTGTACTTCATATGTCAGCTGCTGTACAGCCTGGGCAGTAAATCTCTGTATTCCAGTTGCCCCTCTACTACTGTTGACAATTTTACTAGCAACAGGTCTAACTTTTGAAATATCAGGAATGCTGGTACACAGTCTTTCCACCCCGGCCCCAACTCTCCACGTCTCAACTTGTCTGAAGTAATTTAATCTGATGTACTGCCAAATTAGCATGCAACTATCAGCTGTTGAAACAATTACAAACTTTCTTTGTCCATGTAAAAAAGCTTACAGCTTGCAGCTACCCTGCTAGGTTTCAAACAAATGTGGGATTCCCCCTCATGCCCTCTACATGCAAGCAGTTAATTCTTCTACTTTTTGCAGCACAAGATTGATGGCAAGGGTTAGATTGATCAGCATGCTACCAGCCCTTGGCATTTATCTGCTTGGTCAAGAGGGCTATACAATTAATGGAAAAGCTGAAGGTTTATAGCACTGTAAGTAAGGGACACGTAGCCAAACAAACTTACTGAAATATATAGATATTTTTGCTGCTATTATGCTATGGTTGTGACAGCTTTCTCATGAATAGACAACTGCAGTGCTGAGAGACACCACCACTGGTTGCCCAGAGAAGCTGTGGCTGCCCCATCCCTGGCAGTGTTCAAGGCCAGGTTGGACACAGGGGCTTGGAGTAACCTGCTCTAGTGGAAGGCATCCCTGCCCATGGCAGGGGGTTGGAACTGGATAAGCTTTAAGGTCCCTTCCAACCCAAACCATTCTATGATTCTGGTTCAGCTAGCTCCTTATGTATGATATGTCCACTTTGAACCTGAACACCTCTGATTGTTTGGAAATAACATCTTCAAACATGTAATTCTGCACATCTTCAAGACAGAACTCAGTACTGGAATGGTGTTGAAATGGGTGTAAAAACCCATATTATTTTTCTCCAGTAGCAGAAATGGGCCCTTGCAGCAGCCTGCCAGGATGTAGGGTAAACTGCCTGCAGGCAACCTGCACCTCTGAGGCTGCAACTGCTCCCACAATTCTATACAGGGACAACATGGGCACCAGTCAGGCAAGGTAGTGCTGAGCAGCAGGCAAAGTCTTTGGTGCAGTTTCTGCTGCATGTGTTGCTGTTAAACCAAACTTTCTCCATGGGAAAAACATTTAGGTCAATAACAAACAGCAGTGTTATATTGCTGTGGGTGTCACCTCGGGAATTCTTGCCTGGGTTGTTGACTAGGGAGGCTGAAGGTTTATTCACCTAGGAGAACAGGAGGGTCAGGGAGATCTATTTGCTGTCTGCCACTACCCAGAGGTAGGGCACAGGCAAGACAGAGGCAGGCTCTTCCCAGAGAGGCAGAGGGAAAGTGCAAAAGGCAACAGCCATCACTTGCAACAAGGCAAATTCATGACCGAGCAGGGGGCCGCACTGGACACTGCCAGAGGTCCCTTCCCATTTCAATCTTTCTGTGACCCTCTTTGCTTTGATAGAGACAAAACCAGAATGCTAGCAGACAAACTTTGATTATTAATAGAACTATGAAGACCATGTCTGCCAGCAATACAAACTGGAAATGCAATATTTTCTTCAAGAAGCTGCTAAGTCTCACAGTGGAGTTTATGGTCACAGCAAAATTTCCTATCCCCATATTTTAAACAGGTAGGGCACCTCTGAAACCTTTCTCCCACGCAGTGATGGACAGAGCACTACTTTGTTGTTTGGGGAAGAGTTTCTTACATAAATTATCTGCAAGCGGTGAGTAGGTCAGCTCTAAGCAGTGCCTCGTGATTCGTCTGTAGGACATAGCACTCTGGAGATTTAATTGTGTAGTCAAACCACCCTTTAACCTGCTCCTACTCCAGAATCAATGAATGCCATGTGTGTTCTACCTTACTAAAATCCTGAGAATAAAATCCATGTTACTTTAAGAAAAATCTAGTTGCTAGTAGGCCTGTTCTTGTTATTCTTTTACTCAGCCTTCCTCTTGACATGCTGGCTGGCACATGAAACATGCTGTTACTCACTGGGATTCTGAAACTGGCCCATCCCTCAGCTAGAAAAGTCCAGGCACAATCCCACAGCACAAAAACAGGAGGCCTGTTTGCCCAGTGACTGGTGGATGGTTACAGAAGAGGAACACTACATTAGAGCGGAATGACTTTCAATTCCCAAGGCATTTGTACCATGCAGCCAGGACACGACCCTACCACTGATTTCTGCAGTGAATTTCTGACAAGGCAAGGTATTAGCTCTGTGATCCCACTAACAGGAAGTGGGAAGAGAAATCAATGCAGATCTTCAAATATGCCTATAGAACTGAGTCAGTAGAGGTCAAAACAAGAGAAATAGATGGCAAGGTGGGCATGGTGGATAAGTGAATAGGAAGCCTTTAGCTTCAGTAGATAATAAATTCCAGTCTGACTTAAGGGAAGATGGGAATGAACCTCTTCTTTTCTCCTCTGTTAGTTTCAGCAGAGGCCCACATGCAAGCCAACAAACACTGCCAATATAGAAGAGGTGAATCTATCCCCCCAAACACTGAATGTGAGAACCTAAATACTGTTCCCTAATAGCAGTAGGTGATGCTCCCAAATGCCTGCACTTTCAATCATACAGCAAGAAACTGAAGAAATACTTTCTTTTTTGTTTTCTATTGTTGTTATCAGCAGCCTACAACTTGCCCTGTAGAGCTTGACGCTGTATTCATCTGCCTGTTGTCCTCTTCAGCTTTGGAATTAGCAATAGAAATGTGCACAAGAGATCTTTCTCATGACCTCAGTTTTCCAGGTCTCTTCTCCCTTCTAACATTACATTGACAACATCTTCAAAAAGAAAAAGAGGAGAGGGAAGCTGTGGAGAATCCCCCCACTGCCTTGGGACAGCACAGGGAAAGGGTCACATGGGGTATTTTTAGAACAGAATCCAATGGCAGTGATGTGAGGAAGGCGCAGAGAAAAACACAGCTGTGAAACCCAACACTTGGCTTCATATATACTGAAAGCAGAAACAGCAGAGAAACAAACTGAGAAGACACAGCAGAAGACAAGAGTGAGAAAAAGGTATGTGAGGGTAACAAGAGAATGGTAAAAGACTAAGAGGCAACAAACACCTGGCAAAGAAATGGCTAAAGGGAAATCGGGAGAGAAATGCAGAAGACTGAGCCAGGAAGAGAAAAAATTAATAAGAGTAGCCATGTTACATAAATAAACAGAGATACTTCAAACACAGAAGGAATCAAAGGGCAAGAAATAGTCAGCTGACTCATCAGCACTCTTATGTAAATTATTTGTGACCTTGAAGTCTGACCAGCAACTACTCAGACTACCATCTCCCTCATCCCAAGGTAGAAGGGCTTCGTAAGTGACTTAGGTTTTGCATTGCGACACTGCAACAGATTTTCTAAACCAGAGGAAAACTGAAGTCATTCCTACAGTCTTGGAAGCCAGGTGATGACCTACCATCTCTCTTTTACTCATACACCAGCATTCCTGGAGAGCAGTGATTGCTTTATGTATGAAAACTGATGTATGTAGCATTAGTTTGGAAGTGGTCTCTGCTATTGTTCACTCAGTACACAGGAAAGAACTAACACAACTGACTACATGGAGTGAAGTGTGGTAAGGATGATACTTGATAGGACTATGTTCCTAAAGATAGCATTTTAAGGCATCAACTGCTAAAGCTCAAGTCCCAAAAGTGTCTCGGATCCACATGAGGCAAGAAATTCCAGAATTACAGTCACTTGTTCACTTGCTACCTAATCTTTATAATTGTTCTTCATTTTTCTTGTTTTTAGAAATAATTCATCCTCCATCAAAGTTAGTGATTCAGAACCTACTGAGTACCAATGCCTGGATTAGATTCGGCAACTAGCTGCTCTTGGTAACTAGCTGCTACTCTGCCTGTGAAACCTAAGAACTCAAGTATATATGTCCATTCTTGAAGAATTCCTATATTTATATCCACCTCTTTAATGAGATAAGTTGTAGCATAGCTGCCTCCTTATTATAAAGCTTATCAGGGATGTGGCTGACTTGAATTCAGCTAAACAACTGGTTTTGGTTTATGCAGACAGTTAAGGGATCAAACAGCTACCATTTATTAAACTGTCCTGTCCTGTCCAGAAGCCATAAAAACCTCTCAATGGCAAATTTGGGATAAATTCATGAATAAATGAGGATCATGCAGTACATCATCTTCCTTTCTCTCCTGAACAGCTATTTAGTAAAGGTCAAATGTTTTGTCAAAGACTTTCCTTAGCTCAAGTTATACAGATAACTTTATCTAATTTGTTATGTCTTCCCACAAGCACTCAGAAAAACTGTCTTTAGTCTAAATGTTCTGACTAGTTTAGTTCTAAGGAATCTAAACCTGAAAATTCTAGAGATTCATGAGTTTGTTACAGTTACAGAACAAATACAGCCATTTTCCCCAAGTAGTATACTCACTACTGCCACTGCCTCATGCTCTCTTCTTTACCACTGATTTTGTTCAGGTTTTTGTTCCTTACAGTTCAGTTCCTCATGCAATTTGGTCAGCTCAGAAACCGAGTTTGAGGTTTTTATCCAGAACTCAACCTTACCTGTTAGTATACTGTACAAACAGGCCACTGCAATCCCATTATGTCTCATATTGAGCCCAGTCTCAATGATCTAGTGTTGTGCAACTTGATCTTAACACTCAGGATGCTACTTTTTTTGTATTGTACTATAGAAAGCTAGGCAGAGATGAAATATTTCATAATCCAGCCTTTCCACTGTAATGATTGGTTTCTTCAGCAACACTAATATTTGACAAGTAATAAATAGTGTTCTTAGAAAACACTGCTGAGCTTGCGATGTGCCTATGTTGAGCACTAAGAAATCTACATTCATTACGTAAGTCTGAATTCAAAATCAAGTTTTCAGTCATAAAGGGCTATATGGTCACACTAAAGATCATACAATTAATTCTTCATTCATCTGTACATCATACACAAGAGCATGGCTCAGTAGCAGAAAATGCTGGACTGAAAGCTACTCTCCTGGTCCTCACCTCGGCTTTCTCTTCCCAAAGGCAACCCTACATTCCCCTTTGTAACCTAGGTGTTCCAGATTCTGTAAGAAGTCTCTCCATCTTTCTTTACAATAGCTCAAAGATGATGAGATTTCATGTTTTCCTCAGACTAACAGAGACTTGTCTCCAAACACTGCTACCAAAATTTTACTTGCTCAGGTACAAACAGGCCATCATTCATTTTTAGAGGCTTGGACTCCATTCATGCTGTTCCCTAAGCAATCTGGAGTGCATGATGCTAATTCTCACTTTAGTGACCAAAGGACATGGCTTTTTAGATGCAGTACAAACTGCTACCTTAGTTTGTTTGGAGAAGCGTGAGGACTCATGAGATGCAGTAAATCTTAGTTCTTCTACTTGGCAGTAATCTCTTAAAGTACCAGAGAGTAGGGCAATAGCCTGCTTCCAAATACCCATAAAACAAAGCAGTGCAAGACCCCACTGGGATATGCCCAAAAGATGCCATAGAGCAACATGCTCTGGTGCTTTCATAGCACCTGTTAACATCCAGCATAGCAGAATCCTAACGATGTCTTCTCGAGCTGTAATGAAGGACAGGGAAAGGTTTCAGTGCCTTATCTGGAGTTACTTGGAAAAAGGAAACCCATTCAGAACCAGCAGTTACTTTTCTGTACAGCTCTATTAGACTAGGTGTCCCTGCAGACTCAACCCTGAGGCTCTCCAGTATTTTCTTCCTTGTCTGGTGAATTCAGTGATGTAAATTTTTCACCCATGGGGACTAGGAACAATTTGCATACTGAGAAAAGGAGAATATGGCCTCATTTGCTCTTGGAGGAAGACACTACTGGGGTATGTGTTCAGGCAGGACAGTCACAGATTCTTCCTAATGCAGTCAGAGAAGGATATTTGTAAGCAAAGAAAGATTCTTAGCCCCTAAAATAGAGAAGGGAACAGTCATTGTGTAGGAAACATTCTGTCTACAGGTATTGTACTCACCAGAGTTTGTTGGTATCGAAACGCTTTTGTTGGAGAGGCATCCCCAGTCATATCCCCAGAGACAATGTCTTGTGGAGTAGGGGTTGTTCAGGGTAACGTCCTCCCGTCTGCTCTTCACAGCAAAATCATGGAGTGAAATGGACGCAAGGCTTCAGCTAAAATCCCAGAGAGCACCCTGAGAGAGAAGGTTATTGGTGAGGGAAAGACAGAGAGGGAGAGTGTAACCAGAGACTCCCTGCCCCCTCCTGTTCAGTCTGTGCTTGGACACAGTAGCCGCTTCCCTCCGTTAGTATCTCTCTGCTGCCCTGGCACCAGGACAACTCAGTAAATTAGTAGGAGGTAAAGTTTCCCTTTCCTCTCTCACTATCATTCTTCACTGCATTTGGAAGGGGGCAACAGCAGGACCATAGAAAAATGGGGCTGATGAGAGAGAGAGAGAGACTAGGGAAGAAGAGGGTGAAAATAAAAATTACCAAAATAAGAGACAAGAAAAGCATCCTGCAACTTGAGCAGGATTATTCCTACAACCTGTTTCAGGGACAACTTTGTGAAGTGTCAGCATCTGAGAAGGTACGTTCTCCTAGCAGGACTTGGAAGACTACTCCTTATATAAACAACATGGTGTCCTCACATTTAACATGATTATTCTTAAAGCACACCCATTATTGCTGATTCCCTGGCCACAATATCTCACCGCAAATGAACAGCCTTCCTCATAGGCTTTGTACATTCAAGAACCTTTTTCCACTGGCATAACCAACATTCGTAATCTTTTTCATATAGAATGGTTGAAAGGGACCTCTGGAGGTAATCTGGTCCAAGTCCCCTGCTCAAACAGAGCCACCTGGAACCAGTCACCTAAGATCATGTCCAGATGGCTTTTGAGTATCTCCAAAACCAGAGAAGATTCTGCAACCTCTCTGGGCAATCTGCCCCCACACCACCTGTGCTGGCAGTGACTAATTTGGCTACAGTCTCACCTCCATTTCTCTAAATGTATAAATTGGACATTTTAACTCCTCCATGATGGAAGATGAGGATACAGCCCTATGCTGCAGGCAAGTTGCTGGCCTAGCTCCTCTCTCCTCCCCGAAGGAGGGACACCTCTATGGTAAGATCTGCACCTCCAACTATGTTGGATGATACCAAGGTGGAACTAAACTTAATGAATTACCAACTGGTTTATTTTTCTGTATGAGCTCAATTAATTGTTGGTTAGCCTTTGTATTTAGTGCTAATGCAGTTAGCAAATTCATCAACAGCAATTCCAAACCTGCTTCAATAAACCGCACTATTTGTGAATCCTTGAATCGTGACAGTTCTTACTGAACACAACTGGACCTACAGTGTCCAACTGCTGATAACCAGAAACTAAGCTCAGCTGTACCCAATTCCTCTGATCTGTGAGGACTGCCTGAGATGTAGCTACTGCTACTGCCTGAGACAGCAGCAAGCCCAGTGATCTGTGGAATGGAGCAGGTAACACTGACCACAGCTCTTTTCACAGACATCTGCTGGGTTTTTTTCCCTCATCTGTCAAGCTTTTCCATCAGGGAAATTGCTAAATTCTATATGTAGGTAAAGTAGACAGTTACTTAAGGTAGCATCGTGAATTTTCTCCCACTAAATAAAGATGGGTTATGGAAGGGCATGAAAGGTGAAAGCATTTCCCTTATTGAGGTCATCCATTGAGGTCATCCAGTCAAGGACCTTTTCAATGCAGACGGAAATGATAAAGGGGAAAGCCACAAACAAAACCACATGGAGACCCAGACCTGAGAGACAAGGGATATGTTATCATGCAAAAGACCTCCAGTCGCTATTTGATGGATTATTAAGAAACTACCAGCACAGCTTTGGAGAGGGCCAGCCTGGACTTTGTAACTAGTCTGAAGGAGGAAACAAGAGGAACATAGGACTGGAGATATTTGGACTGGGTCTGTGGGACTGTGTAAACCTTGAGGAAAAGGGCTGGGGAAGCAGAAAGTGGGGAATAGACATAAAGGGGACAATTTTGTGGAAAAAAAGGGTGGTCAGTGTGCTTGTCTGACAGAGCGCTGTACCTGACCACCAGTCTGTCCTATATTCTTATTAAATGCTTTCTTAGCTATTTTTCCATTAAATCTCACTATCCCATGCCTGCAAGTGCTGTAAGGTTGAGGTGCCAGCAACTGGCAAGATTGGCATGAGTGAATTTGGGATCAGCAACTGCAATCATATCAGGGCTGTAGGGACTCTGGGCCAGGAACTGGAGCAAGTGAGATCTCAGCATGAGTAGCTGCAGTAGCCACAGCTCTCTGGATAATTTCATTTGGTGCCCAAGTGATAGTTACAGGTCAGACCCACGTGAGGTGCTGAGTACTAGTTGGAGGATTGTCTGTACCTTCACCAAACCTGGGACATATGCATGTAATTTGGTGGCAAACTTCAATGTGGACGGGACTAAACAGCAAGCAAGAGGTTCTGGGTCCAGTTAAGGGTATTAGGTATTCAGTGGCACCCATGAGTGCGGTGTGCCTGTGGGATAAGCATGTGAACACACCTGTTTGCTAGCAAGCATCAAGCTGAACTAACCAGCAGGAGCAGGTAAGACCCATGGAGCAGTTAAGGCCCAAGATCTAAGCAGGAGTATGGGAGAGACAGAGTGTCCGTGCTCTCTATGTACTCCATGAATGTGCTTGTGAACCTAGAGAGTGGGGGGGCAAATGCTTTCACTACTGAACTTCAATCCTTACCAGATGAAGAGGAGAAAGGGGAGGTGGCTGTTTAAGTGTTGAGTCTTGGCAGCACTGAAGCTAGGTGCCGATGAAGGCAATTCTTTATCTGTTACACTGTGTTTAGCCAGTTATGTCAGTGTCCTCTGTACATGGGTCTGTTTCCGATATATGCTCACTCATCCTTCCTACTGTTTGGATCTGCAAATGGAAAATCAGCAGCTACAGCCATGGGCCTGGGACAGAAAGCCAAGAACTATTTTTCCAAAGTCAGATCCTTTGAGCATCTATTACTTTTCATAATGGCAAACAGGGAAACAAAACCAGTTTAGAATTACTACACTCTATTCATTTACTTAATTGTTCTATTAATAAATACAATGATTTTCATGCAACCCAGGATTCGAAGAATTCTTTGTCTACTTCCTGTTCACTGTTTCCACTCCCCACAAAACTTTTGACTTCATTCTTTTGGTTTTGAGCCAAATGTGAAGCAGGTAACACTTTCCTGTTATCCTAGCTATTAAAGTCATTCCTTAAACTATGCTAGTAGCTCAGAACTTACTTCTCTGAAAATACAAACATCTTGTTCACTTCATCTTCTGGACTACTAGAAACCCCTACTACCAAAAGGGAGATGTTGGTAATTCCACTGCTAATATTACTACTACATTTCCTCCAGCAGAGTTTGGTATTATTGAAAAAACAATGTTTTTTTTTCTCAGGGAACACCTTAAGTGTCACAGATAAGACAGGGTAAATGACAATCTCTACTAGATCTGAACACTGGGAACTGTTTTAGAACTGATGAGAACAGAGCCTTTACCTGCTTGTTTCACAGCCACTCACTGGCTGTTTCCCAGGTGCATTACCAGGTCTCAGCTTCCCTTCCCAGCAGCTGGATCAATGCTCATCTGTGAAGGTGGAGTAGCAAGTTGTGTTGGTTCTGCTCCCAGTCATGGGCATTACATTCTGATCCCCTGGATCTTTCGCTACTTCCAGGATCTTTCCTTCAGCTGGTTATCTTGGCCTTCTTTCTGGGCGCTTCCTTCTTCCAAGACTCCTTTTTTCAGGAACTCTTCATTTTGGCACCAACTCTTCTTCCAAGAATACCAAGCCCACAATTTTCCCAGTCTAAGTATTTTAGTGCTGAAACACAACATCAGGCTCTTCCTTGGTGGTTCTGCCTCATATCTCTTTATCAAATTCACAAGCAGCCCATACTGGTTGCAGGCTTCTGGGCTTCTGTCTGAGAGTCAAAAGCACTTCTGGGAAGTACTATCTCAAAAAATCATGCAAAATTCTCTTTATATAGAAGCTACATTTCTGCACAGAGGTATAGCTCTCCAAATGGAAGATACAGATTAATCAAACAGGAATTCTTTATTTTGACACCTCAAGGCAGTAAAATACACGTATACAAAAAGAATATATGAAAGTGGCAGTGATAATGCAAATTGATGCAATTCTACAGAAATCTAATCCATCGGAGTGGACTACTTCATTAATATACCTATCTGTAAAATATTGCACCATTTCAAAGAGGGAGCACTCAGGAAGAAAGTGGGTTTTATACTCCACAGAGGTACAACGGCCCCTAAACCAGTATCTTAACTTCAGAGTAAGGCACCAATTGGCAAGTATGATCCTTGTTCTGTTTATCACATTGTGTGTAAGGTAAGCGCAAGATGCTGCACCTTTGTCAGCTGGAGGACACACAGCCTTCATTTGCCTCAGCCGAACAATAAAAAAGTACATGCCTAACTTTCCAGCCTCCCTCCACATCCCTTTGTGCTTCCGATTCATGACTCTGTCCTCCAAAAATATTTTAAAAGCAACACTTAACATAAAAAGAGTAAGGCAGAAACAATGCCGACTTGCTGCTACAAAATGGAGATCGAGACTTGGGTGAACAGAAACTCTAGTTCATATGCAACCCACTGTATCAGGATTTAGGCTCTACCACAAAAAGAGCACAATGTCCACCTCCCACATCACATCAAATGGGAGCAAGTGCAACTGGACACAAGCAAGAGACAAATGACTGTATGAAGAGACTGTGTAAGAAATTTCCAAAAGCGATTGATGATGCCTCATTTCTTATTGAGCATTTGAAATGACACTCTGCAAACAGCATTAGCTAAACAGCAGCTTTGACTGATCATGGCTGAAGAAAGAAAACTCACGTAACAGGGTAATAACATGAAACTCTTCCCTTTCATGTAAAAGGGAAACAAACTGCAGTGATAAATAGTCCAAGCAACACGCTTGGACTGTAAAGAGCTGCCCTGAATATTTTTCTTACTTAAACAAAAGATCCTTTTGTACAAAGCTGTAGGGTTTCAGGGATCCAGTTGTACAGTGCAATTCATAGTCTCCTGAGAAGCTGGTGGATTGAATGCTGTGCCTGTTGTGACACACAGGTACAATGGCAAACAAATCCCTCAAAAGTAATATTCCATGCAGTTGTTCACTTCTGGGACTAAGGAGAGCTAATCTAGAACTTCTAGATTCAAAACTATTCCTGGGGCAGTTTATGAAGGCTTGTCTGTATGAGAAACCCTAGATCTCTGCTCGTTGATAACGTGGGATGTCTTGTATTTCTCCTGACCACTTGGCTATAGAAGGAATGTGCAAAACCAGACTTTAAAGTTATCAAGATGATAGGAAAGTGTCAAATACTGAAAACAATAACCTTCTATTTTAGAAGTCTCCTTCACAATGGAGCCCTTTTCTAACAACCACATGAAGAACCAGGCAGAAAGTGTTTAAAAATTTTAAAATACAAGCATAAGATAAGTAGCATATTAGGAATAATTTTCCTTTCAGAAAGGTTTAGCTTTTAAAAAACTGTATGAACAGTCAGTTTCCCTTCTCACGTTCAGTTTTCTTACAAATGTCCTTAATGTCTCCTTCCAAAGGATGTTCCCACTTCTTCCGAGTTCCAGTGCTGATCCTCTTTCCATCAATTTCTATACATACGGATTAAGTCAGGATATTAGAATTTTAAATCCTGAACTGAATCAGATTAGAAAGAGAATTGCCAGATTAGAGAAAGACATCAAGAATCGGACTGGCCAGATATAAACAATCACTCCCTGCTTGTGCATCTCATGTCACAGCCTAAAAGAATGAAAATGTAGACATCCATACTCCAAGTTCAGCTTTGGCAGTATCTCCCTTGCACTGAGCTGGCAGGGTTATTTTCCTGGCAGATAACCAGGGAACAGGTAAAGGTCCCGACAGAGCGTGCTGCAATATTCTGACATTTCTTTGCAGCGGTGAAATTCTGTGCCTGGGGCATAACCTTCTCGTTGCTTGATGTGCCTATTCACCTAGATGTGAGAACAAAATACCAGAAGGATTAAAGACAAGTAAGAAAAATGTCGTTGTTTTCTGTACTCATAGATTATTCTGTTTAACTTACTGAGTAGTCCCTTATTTATTGTCTTTCTAAATTATAAGAAGGATAAAGAACTAGGGTGCAGTTCCATGGCAGCTTAAGTTCCTCACACTGCTGTCTTCACTCCCTCTTCACCCATTCTTTACCCTTATGAGTGCAAGTGATTGTGCAGCTATGTGGTGAGCCAGTTCAATGACTGAATCTACTTGAATGAAAAGCTATTTCCATAGAAGAAAAGTAATTCTTGGCAGATTAATTCTTCTCTTAAGTTCACCACGTGACAGCACAAGAAATGGACAGAGTCAAAGAAACAGCATTTTTACTTTGGTTAAACTGCTGTGGAACTGCATATAAATAAATAGGGGAAAAAGTAATAATTTTGCTACAAACAAGGCAAGAACAATTGCTTTAATAGTAGATTAATCCTACCAATTTGAAGCACTGGAGGGCTCTTCAGATACAAGGTAAGTGTGGGAGAGGAAAGACACTCCTGCTCACCTTCACCAACATGTCAGCCACATGAGTGTCTCGAGAGTCCTCTGCAAACACAGAGGTGAGAGCTTCAACATACCAGGATCCACGCTTGGTGTTTCGCATGGCTGCAGTGCCTAAGAAGAAACTGTGTATGATGAAGTTTCTGGGGAACACAGACACATAAAACCTCCTTCTGCCCCAACAATTAGGGTCTCTCTCCAGTACCTTTTAGACAAGCATATCCACAGATCATATCAGAGCACGTAGGCAGACGCAGCTTGAGATTTTCCTCCTTGTTTGCATCGGTCTCCTCACAGCCTGGGGAATCTGACCATTCTTTCCCATCTCGCTGATCCACTCCCCGGTCTGTCTCATCTGAGGGAGCAAATAAACAAGGAGGGAGTGGGACAGAAAGAAAAGAAAAAAAGAAAAAAGGAAAAAAGAAAAAGAAGAAATTATCTGTATTTCCTGGAAGTAGTTTTCTTGCACTTCTTTCATTTGGGGCTCTGCTCAGCAATGCCACAACTGTTGCCAAGCAGAAAGCTTTTTCATGAACTTTAAGTGGTTTTCGCTGTTCTTAAAATACATCTGAAAGTTCTTCTGCACAAACTAACGTAGATACCATCAGCGGCTGAACCTAATGTGACTATGAATCCACATGCTGATTTTTTTTTTCCCCCTCTCCTTTCCTATGCAGATCATGGAATAACCGAAAAGCAAAGTTTCTTCCATGCATGGTCTACACCATGCATGGAAGGATGCGATGCCTAGACCTAAAAGTTTCTATTTTCCACTTTTACCTACCTTAGCAATGTCCAAAAATGTCTAGTCTAGTTTGCAATGCTAATTACCTACTTATTGCAGAACTCAAGCAAGAGCTATGATTTTAGTTGCTAAGGTCTACCTTCAAGACATCAAGGAAACATGGACCAAATATCTCACCTAGTTCAAAATCCTGATTATAATCGAGTATTTCAATATATAATTTAAGCTTCAATCAAAAGCATAAATTGTGCAACAGTAAAATGTAAAATAATTTCACCTCAAACTGGAGTAAGAACTCCAGCACATGGAGATTAGTTTAAAACCTGGAGAACATTTAATATCCTTTTCAGGATTCATTAGTATGTATGATGACAAGTGTAGATATTCTCAATTGCTTGTTTACATGACGCAGTTTCCACTGTAATCTAGACTAACTGCTTAGTAGTAGCAGTAGTAACTTTAATCACCCAACTATGTTGTATGAAAAATAAAACCACATTTTACAGGGTTTTTCATATAATTTTTCCCTTTTGTTCTTTTGTTGTAAGATGACAATCTACTATTCTATGTCCTAACAGCATGGGTCTTAGGAGGTCTAGTCAGATTCTAGTCTTAGGAGGCATAAGCACCCACTTCCTGTTATGATGGCTCTAGGTTTTTCTTGCCAGATCGTGCCTAAGAAATGCATTTGGATTCCTAACCCTATTATAGCAGTGACATTGGTGGCATCTCATAATTATGCACAGGAAATGGTAAGCTGGTAAGTCAGCAATGTTGTTGTTTTCCTCCAAAATTAAAGGAGCAGTGGGAGGGGTCAAACACACCAGACTGCGATTGTGGGTCATGCAGATATAGCCTGTAACTAAAAGCTCCACAGCTCAAAATTTCATGATTGCTTCCATGAAGTTCCTTCATCTCTTTAAGGCAGCAATGCAATTCTCTCAATTTTGAATTATGTTCTTTTAATGTATTTTATCACATTTCTCCAAATGCTTTTAATTCTTCCTAAAAATTCTGTATACTGTTCACAGTGCATGTCATTTCAAATAAGACTCAATTTTACAACCAAGCTGTATTATTCATACTGTCATCATCCCGTAATATATTGTCAAAACCTTTTTGATTAAAGCTTCAGAATTAGATGTCTTCCTCATGCATTTGTCTTCAAATACCATTCCAGTCAACTTACCAACATAGAATCATAGAATGGTTTGGGTTCAAAAGGACCTTAAGATCATCTAGTTCCACCCCCCTGCCATAAGCAGGGACACCTCACACTAAACTATGTCGCCCAAGGCTCTGTTCAGCCTGGCCTTGAACACCGCAAGGGATGGAGCATTCACAACTTCCTTGGGCAACCCATTCCAGCGCCTCACCACCCTCGCTGTAAAGAACTTCTTCCTTATATCTAACCTAAACTTCCCCTATTTCAATTTGAACCCATTACCCCTTGTCCTACCACTACAGTCCCTAATGAAGAGTCCCTCCCCAACATCCTTATGGGCCCCCTTCAGATACTGGAAGGCTGCTATGAGGTCTCCATGCAGCTTCTCTTCTCCAGGCTGAACAGCCCCAGCTTTCTCAGCCTGTCCTCATACAGGAGGTGCTCCAGCCCCCTTATCATCCTCTGGACTTCCTCCAACAGCTCCATGTCCTTTTTATGTTGAGGACACCAGAACTGGACACAATACTCCAAGTGAGGTCTCACAAGATGGTTGGCTTTCTGGGCTGTAGGCGCACACTGAAGCTGGCTCATGTCAAGCTTCTCATCAACCACCACCCCCAAGTCCTTCTCCGCAGGGCTGCTCTGAATCTCTTCTCCACCCAGCCTGTAGCTGTGCCTGGGGTTGTGCCGACCCAGGTGTAGGACCTTGTACTTGGCTTGGTTAAACTTCATGAGGTTGGCATCAGCCCACCTCACAAGCGTGCCAAGGTCCCTCTGGATGGCATCCCTTCCCTCCAGCGTATCAACCGAGCCACACAGCTTGGTGTCGTCGGCAGACTTGCTGAGGGTGCCTCAGTCCCACTGTCCATGTCACCGACAAAGATACTGAACAACACAGGTCCCAACACCAATCCCTGAGGGACACCACTTGTTACTGGTCTCCATCTGGACATTGAACCGTTGACCACAACTCTTTGCGTGTGGCCACCCAGCCAGTTCCTTATCCACTGAGTGGTCCATGTATCAAATTGATATCTCTCCAATTTAGAGACAAGGATTAAAAAGTGTAAAGCACTGGGTTAGATATTCCTCTGCATACTCAATCTCTAGTATATATCAATGATAACTGCCACCCAGACTGAACCAGTCTGTTTAAATTTTACTCAAGGTCCCAGAGAGCTGTTTTCCCAATTTATCTAAATAAAGGCTAACTACCTATTTGTCATTATTTACCACGGTTCCCAGTTTTCTGGATCAACTACTATATTAAACACTGATGTTAAGCAGCTTCAGTCTCATTTTATATCATAGTGAAATGTGACTATTTGTCTTTTCCCATTCCTTTCTGTTGCTGCTGGGTTTTGATCCATGACTGCAGGTGGACTATTCAACTCTTTAGGAGACTTCTGCCAAAGGCCCTCTGGAAATTAAGTAGGCTGTACCAACTCTTCTTCATCTACAGTTTTTAATGTGTCATTAATAGAAGATAAGTAAGGCCTATTACACAAACTTAGGCGAAAAAGAATAACCTATATATTTTGCATTTTCTTTCAACTAGTTCCAGCTAGCTTGCATGGCATAGAGGGACAGAGTACTAATCTAAAGTTGCCCACACTATTTATTTGAATTCTGCTATTGAAAAAAACTCTTTTGGCTAGTCTAACCTTTGAATGCTAACATGAAAAGATACACATTTCTGTTGACAGCTCAATTACTTTGTAATTAGCCATCCCCTGCAACTATTAATCAAGGTTTAAGAGAGGTTTAAAAAAGGCATTCCCCTCCCCCTTTTATTTAATTGAAGAACGATTTTTCCCTTTCAGTTGATCAAGTCTCAATCCTTTGCCTACTGCAGGATCCTAGTTCTACAGCATTTTGCATAGAGAGCTTACCACTCCAACTGAAACCGTTTTGGGTATAGGAAGGCCAAGTCTGATTTGCTGATGTTGACAGACCCATTATTGTAACATCACAGTCAAATAAATCTGATCAACTAATTAGGTCAGCTGCAAATTCTGGCTCACCACACCTACTTCCACAATGTTATGAGTCTGCATATTCAAAAGTCCCTAAAGGTTCAATAGTATAAGGAAAGCAATCACATTCAATTCATACTGTAAATGTGCATGTTGTTCCAAATGCTTAGTTGAATTGATTATTTTTCATTGTAAAAATACTTCATGTAGACTTCAGGTTTTTCTTTGCACTGGGCTTAAATGCGAGTAAATAACAGGCAAAAGAAACATTCACCCGGCAAGAGGGCAAACTATAAAGCAGCTCTGCTAAAAGTGAGAAAGAAAGGAGACAATTCCAAGGAACAAGGGAAAAGAAGGAGAAAAAGCATACACACTAGAAAAAACTTCTCTCTCACAAGGTAAAAACCAAAGCTTTCTAAGACAGAACTCCTCTTCAGAGTATCTGCAGTTTCAGAGTGAGCTTAGAAAGTCCAAACATTTTAAGGAAAAATTTGGTCGTTAGCAAATCTGAAGAGCAGTTAGTTACAGACATGTGTTTAGTTACAAAAGGAGGGAAAACAAATAGCAGAATTAAAGGAAATGCGAACTGAAAGAGTGGAAAAAGCGTAAGTCTATGAGAATCAAGAAACAGCATGCACAATAGTAGATAAGAATTCTACAATAGCATGTGGAAAAGGGTCTAAAGCAAGGTCATTTGGAAGTTGAAAACAGGTTAGGATAAAGGAAAAGAAAAAACCCACACATTTGGAGCCAACTTTGATAGCTCAATAGATGACAACACAAGAGACACAACATATCCAGGATCAAGAGACAGACAGGACCTCAGACAAGACTCCAGTGCTAGTGTACCACTCCATGCTGTGCTGCAATTTGATGTACCATACGCCCCACTCCCCCTACTGCAGGCATAGCAAGAGAAAGCCTCAATATGTTAGTTGGGATATAGTAGAGCTTTGTATCACTAAAGTGCTCTGGGGTCTGCAAGTCAATGCACACACCTCATGCAGAGCAAAAGACACTTACAGAGCAACAGATGCAGTGGCAGCAGCAGGGCAGAGGGAGGTGAATATGGGTCCCACTTACACCTGAGAGAAGCAAAGAGGAAAGTTGACAGCAAGTTGAATGTGAGGGTGTGTACGTGTGTAAAATGAGCCTTACTGGCATGCCAAATACATGGCTTTTAGTATTTAGGCACTCACCTCCCCGGCAGGCCTGAATAAAGAACATTTTGGGCTTATTCTGGAGATTTGGACAGTTCGCATTATCAAAAAGCCGGAAGGCCTCCTGCAACTGAAAGAAGAAAGATGATAAATATTCCTCACTGCGGCCTCTTGTGAGCCAAACTTTATCTCATTTTGCTTCCATGTATTTGTTATTACCTCTTGGTATTTCCTTCATCTCCAAACTCACCATGTGACAACTTTTTCACACACCACACCCCCCAAGCTCTACTAGTTTGAGTTCATGCACTCTATGTAGCACTTGTACAAGAAGAGAGAATGGAACAACTTCTCTTCTATGCCACTCTTTATCTTACAGACCTCTCACAGACGGCCTCTTGTACTTTTCCTCCTACAAGCCCTTATTCTTTCCTTTTTTAAAAGGGAATCCTCAGCCTCCCATCATTTCAGTTTTGGTTTTTTTCTTTTTTTAAAAAAAAATCCCAATAACATTTTTTCCTCTTTCCATTGTTACTTTCCAAGAGATAACCTGCAACAAGATAGCAGGACACAGCAATATACCTGCAGTAGTTTGCCATCACTGCCATAAACCCCACCCTCCACACCATGGGAAAGTAAAGCTACAATGCAGGAATCCACATCCCGATGACCTGGCATTTTAGAGAATCTCTCCAATGCACTCTGCATCTCCTGGAAGAGAGAGAGAACAAAAATGTTTAATGTTTTCCAGACTTGCAAAGGAAAAGTGGGGCAATACACAGGGAAAAACACAAGCAGTCATAGAATCATAGACTGGTTTGTGTGGAAAGGACCTTAAAGCTCACCCAGTTACAACCCCTGCCATGGGCAGGGACACCTTCCACTAGAGCAGGTTACTCCAAGCCCCTGTGTCCAACCTGGCCTTGAACATTGCCAGGGATGGGGCAGCCACAGCTTCTCTGGGCAACCTGTGCCAGCACCTCAGCACCCTCACAGGGAAGAGCTTCTTCCTAGTACCTAATCTAAATCCTACCCTCTGTCAGTTTAAAAACATTCCCCTTGTCCTATCTCTACTTGCTCTTACAAGAAATTCCTCTCCAGGTTTCCTGTAGCCCTGCTAGATACTAGAAGCTGCTCCAAGGTCTCCCCAGAGCCTTCTCTTCTGCAGATCGAACAACCCAGCTCTCTCAGCCTGTCTTCATAGGGGAGATGCTCCAGCCCTCTGATCATCTTTGTGGCCCTCCTCTGGACCAACTCCAACAGATCCATGTCCTGTCTTTCTGTTAGGAAATAAACCCTATGTACATCAAATTTACAGGGCAAAAAGATGTATTCCGTTTAAAAAAACCCCAGCAAAACGTTCTTGTGTGTAATATTCAGTCATAAGTATAACATTGTGAAGTAGGAATCACTTAGGCCAACAGGGGGATGCAGCAAATATCCAAGTTGGTACATATGCATTCAGCTAAGAGAAACCAACTCGTATTTTTATACAGGTTTTACACTGGCACTTGAGTGTGGCTGGGATATTGGAGCAACTCAGCAGATACATATTCTGGTACTTCAGGCATTCAAACACTAGTGATCAGAATACAACAACGTAGAGTGGAAAGCTTTAGGAACTCTGACAACATGGCAGGTGCAATACAATACTGCAAAAGATGCCTTCTTGAATAAAACACACTTTAACAGGTTCTGTAACGCTTAGTTTCATAGGGATTTAAAAGGACTAAGAAGGAATGAGGTTAGAGAAGGCAGCAATTGCATTCCCAGGAAAAGAGAATGGCTTGATTCAGTCAGTCATGGAATATTACCAATTTTCCTAATTGAAGCACAGCCACTTCTCTAGCAAAACAAAGACTGAAAGAATGGAACTTAACTGCATAGATACTGGAAGACCGGTAAACAGGATGGCAATTGACTCCATCAGTGAAAAGACATGAAAACACCACTTAACATTTTCAAAGACTAGGTGAAATATTTGCAAAGTTCAACTTCTAGGATAGCAGAACACTGGAGAATTCCATCTATAGTAAACTGGAGACTTTATTCATTTGTGGGTTTAACAAGACATGTCAGGTGTGGTCTAGAAATTTTTGCCCCTTGCATCAGAGTCAGGCTAGAGCAGTACGTCCTTTCTGATCCTACTTTCTAAGTCCTCTCCCTTCCAAGCTTCTTTATATTTGTCAGTATGTAAGCACACATCACCCCATCTAGCCTCATTTTCCATTCATAAGTGACCATTCACATCTTCCTGTTCGAGCTTTATTATACCAAAGGGAACCTCTTAAGAAGTTTACGTAATAGTTACAAAATCTTATCCATACTGGTTGTGAAGTACTGGGATCGACCCGCTTTACCTGTGCAGTTTGATCATGAAAGACAGTCACTTGATACCCAAGGTGCTTGAAAAGCATCTCTAGGGAAGTACAGTCCACATCTCCCCCTGCACGATACTCCAAGTCCTTCTCACTGCTGAAATGGACATTGCTGAGAATAAGTGCTAAGCCTCGGGGCTCTGATATCAGTTTATATGCCTGCAAAGAAGATACAAGATTTGTAAAGTCTGACTACATAAGGAAATAATAGATGTTAGAGTAGAACAGCAATCCCTACATACTAATTTGATATGATATGCAGGATTTCTGGACGGAGAAGGCACAAAACCAGCAGAGGTCAGATTTCTGAGGTTTCTGTTTAGGGGGTTTTTTTTTGTGTATGTGGGGTTTTTTTTGGTGCTTTTTTGTTTGCGTTTTTTGTTGTGGTGGTTTTGGTGTTTTGGTTTGGTTTTCATAAACCAAATGTTTGTATTGCAAAGGGTCTTAAAGACAACTGTATTTGCAAGTCTCCACAACTGCTGATCCCACAACATACCTATGAAGATGCTATACTACCTTGCCTTATTTCTTATTTTAAAAGAAACACAGTATTTCCAACTGTGAACTGGGCCTTGCTAACTCTTCTCCCTTTTCCCACTCTCACTCCAGTACAGCCCTGTATATCTCTGTCATCCCCATCCAAGGCCTTAGGACAACACTATGTAAAATTTAGTGAACATTTCCTAACAGCTGCTCAGAGCAGACACAGATGTAAAACAGCATGTGAGTGCCATTCTAACAGCAAGGAACTGTCAATCGCTGATCCTGAAAGTTATATAGCAGCTTAAAAGGGAAAGAACTAACTTAAGAGGGGTCTGTTCAAATTAAGTTTCCTCTCTGCCCCCTCCCACTCTAACAACAAGCCTGTTACTAACACTTGTGTGAATTGAAAGTGAAATTTAATACCAAACGAGCATATCAAATAAGGTGCATACAGGCACAGATGTAAAAGGAGCCAAGTCAACAGTAAAAAAAACCAAAACCAATCTGCTTTGCTGTAGATAGAGCCTGTGAGAGAACTGTTAAGTGTTAGCACATCATGTAACCTACCAAAGTGTCTGCCCCGTTATACAAAATGATCTTTTTTTCCCCTTAATCCACCACACCACAATTTGTGCTTAACAAATACAATAAACAAAAATTAATTAGGCCACCTACATAACTTCTAACACTGCAGATTAGAAGTTCAGGTTGTTCTAGCCAGCACCTAATCCTGATCTGGTTCTTGAGACTAAGGAGAGACTCTTCGTGGTACAGCTGGCAATTAAACTAGCCAAGACTGTGACTACGAGTTGAAACACAGTTCTAGTATCTTATAGTCATTTGCAGAGTGTGTCATCACACAGGAGATGAGGATGCAAACAAATATATATGAGGCAATAAGACTGACAGCAACAGAAAAGAAGGCATTTAACAAAGCTCTTCAAGAACAAAAACCAGAAGCAGAGATTTGTACAGTTACAGAACTTCTTGCTACTTGTAAATTAGAACTACATCAAGTCAAACAGAACTGGTAACACCTTTCGGTGACACAAGTAGCACAACACTGATCTGCGTCCCAATGAAGCCGCATTTTGATGCAATTGTAAGAAGCACATGTTCAGTTGAATGTCCAAACACCTCATATCTTTCATGTCTCAAGATTTTCTCTCTCAACTACTTACCAAGTGCCGATGATCATGATAAAATTTGGGAGTGCAGTACTTCACTTGAGGAATTGGGGGACCATCTCCATTATCCAAGGAATGTTCCATTGGTTCTGTGCAAAACAAACATATCAATAACAATAAAAAATTCCAACTACAAAGCCTCTGCATTAAGGCAGTAACTTGCAAATTCTCATCTATGTGGTCTTAGACATCTTCCTGTATTATAATATTCATATCTCTAAAAATGTTGTTTGAACAGAGACTACAGACACACAATGAAACACAGCAGTGAAAACAACACCCCAAAAGTACTGGAATGGTATACTTAATCTTTTATAGTTTTAATTGGCAACTCTTTTTTGTCTTGTACCTGGGTTTGCCTTAGCTAAGGCCTAGTAAATTTGGTTCTAGAGCATGAAAACATACTTCTCTGTGAGCTTTGTCGTTTTGCACAGTATGTTATTTCTTTCACAGACAAACCATTGCTAGAAATACTCAACTAGAATAGTGTTTTTCCTTTCATAAAAGGCCTCCCTCACTGGATACAATTACTTCTTTTTTGCTGAACACATGTGTAAGTAATCAAACGAGATGTTTCTAACTGCCATAAAGTGGAATGTCTTTTTTTGTTTATCTGCCTCTGAAGAATGCTTTCCTCTGGATAACAGCAGATAGTGGAAATGATAATCAACTATTGCCACTTGCAGACAAAACACTCACTCCCTTTTCCTGAAGAAACAGATGACATTCCTGATCTCCTCTAAAATCCTTTTACATAGCTCTCCTAGTTGGAGGAACATACGCTCTAAAAAACCAAAACAATCCAACCCTAAAACTTTTGCACCTAAATAAAATAAAATAAAAAAATAAAAGAAAAGAAAAAAAAAGGCGTTCCAAATCTGGAGACTTGTTCTTTAACACCAGAGAGAGCTCCTAGTAACAAGCATACAGTTAAAGCTGTGGCTAGGGAACATGAGTACTCCAGGCATTACAAGAGGCAACATAAAAACTAGCAAGGAGATTCATTTCAACAACTAGCTTCCTGACGTTAAGTCACAGACTCTTGCTAAAGAAAACTTGATTCGCTACACTCAACAGAAGCGACAGAAATCTATATTGGGTCCATGTAACGTAAGCAAGGCCTTGTACTTAAACTTACTCGCCAAGAAGGAAGTCTAAGTCTAAGTTATGGAGTACTGCCCAAAATTGGTATCTTTTCACAGATCTAGTTCAATTAAACTGTATTACAAATCTTAAACAAAAAAGAAAATCTTCCAAAATCTAATATTTTACTGACATGTACTATTTAAGCAACAAAATTTCCTGTAAGAATACGTGAAGCTGACTAGAGACTGCTTGGGTTCTCTTCCAACATGCCATTTCATTTTCTACCCTAATTCTGCATCTGATCATAATATAGACAGTTCACTGCCAAGTTTGTATTCCTGGGATGAGCAAAGTGGTGGGAAGCTTATTTCTAGAACTGAATTAAGAGATTATTAAGAAACCAACCAGATAGCAAGTCAAGGCAACTCACCTATCCAGCGCAGTCTCTTTGAATTACATGACTCACTGACAGGGAATGGAAGATTTGATCCGTAACAGTGTTCAAGCTAGAAGACATTCAATAAATCCATGAAAAGAGTTGCATACAATGCCTATTTTTTTCTCTGCAACACAAGACTGTAGGTATCATGGAACACAGGCACACACATTTACATACGCATATACACGACTTAAAAAATATGATGGTTCACACCAAATGAAACATCACAAGACAGCAATAGCATTTTCTGTCCATTCAAAATTTCTTCCTTTCTTTGCTCATCTCTACTTCTGCCCAAATCCCCAGTTTGAAAACCTTAACACTGTCGTTATATCCTCCTTATTTTTGCCAAAAATGTGTTTGTCGAGTGATATCTTTCTGTTTTCTTTCAAGATTTTATTTTCATGGCAAACAATTGGGAGAAGTTTCACCATCGCTTGTTCACCATCGTTCAGAAGTTTCACCATCGTTCTTGTGGGGGACTTCAACCTACCAGATGTCTGCTGGAAGTACAACACAGCAGAGAAGAAAAACTCCAGGAGGTTCTTGGAGGGTGTGGAAGATAGCTTCCTGACCCAGCTGGTGAGTGAGCCAACTAGGGGAGGTGCCTGGCTACATTTGCTGTTGGCAAACAGAAAAGGACAGTGGGTGATATGATGCTTGAGGTTGTCTTAGGCAAAGCAATCACAAAATGATTGGATTTTCAATCCTTGGAGAACTCGGGAAGGTCAGCAAAACCTCCACATTAGACTTCTGGAAAAGGTACTTAATGCTGGCTTTGCCTCAGTCTTTAATAGTCACACCAGCCATGCTCAGGGTGCTCAGTTCCCTGAGCCGGACGGCAGAGATGGGAGCTGACTGAAGTGCCCATAATTCAGGAAGAAATCGTTAGAGACCTCCTGCTCCACTCAGATGTATACAAGTCTATGGGGCCAGATGGGTTCCACCCAAGAGTGCTGAAGGAGATGGCAGAGGAGCTCACTAAGCCACTTTCCACCATCTACCAGCAGTCCTGGTGTAGTGGGCAGGTCCCAGGGGATTGGAGGTTGGCCAACATGACATTTCTCTGCAAAAAGGGCAGGAAGGAAGACCCTGGGAACTACAGGCCTGTCAGCCTGAGCTCAGGGCCGGGGTCATGGAGCAAACAATCCCAAGTAAGATCACAAAGCATGTGCAGGAAAACGGAGGGATCAGGCCCAGTCATCAGGGGCTCATGAAGGGCAGGTCCTGCCTGACCAACCTGATCTCCTTCTATGATAAGGTGACCTGCCTGGTTGATGAGGGAAAGGCTGTGGTCATTGTCTATTTGTATTTAAGTAACACATTTGACACTGTCTCCCACAGCATTCCCCTGGAGAAATTGGCTGCTCATGGCCTGGAGAGGTGGATTCTTTGCTGAGTTGGAAACTGGGTGGATGGCCAGGCCCAAAGACCGGTGCTAAACAGCATCACATTTAGGTGGTGACTGGTCACTAGTGGTGTCCCTCAGGGCTTGGTGTTAGGGCCAGTGTTGTTCAATATCTTCACTGATGGTCTGGATGAGGGGATCGAGGGCACCCTCAGTAAACTTGCAGATGACACCAAGTTAGGTGGGAGTGTTGATCTGCTGAAGGACAGGAAGGTTCTGCAGAGGGATCTGGGCAGGCTGGATCAATGGGCTGTGGCCAGTGGTATGAGGTTCAACAGGCAAAGTGCTGGGTCCTGCATTTGGGCCACAACAACCCCATGCAATGCTCCAGGCTTGGAGAAGAGTGGCTGGAAAGCTGCTCATGGAAAAGGACCTGGGTGTGGTGACTGACAGAGCTGAACTTGAGCAGCTTGTGCCCAGGCAGCCAAGAAGCCAACAGCATCCTGGATCAGAAATAGCATGGCCAGCAGGGCCAGGGCAGTGATCATACCCCTGCACTGGGCTCTGGTGAGGCTGCACCTCGAATCCTGTGTTCAGTTCTGGGCCCCTGACTGCAAGAGAGACATTGAGGTGCTGGAACAGACCCAGAGAAGGGCAAGGGAGCTGGTGCAGGGCCTGAATCACAAGTGTGATGGGGAACGGCTGAGGGACCTGGGGGGTTTAGTCTGGAGAAGAGAAGGCTCAAGAGGGACCTTATCGCTCTCTACAACTGCCTGGCAGGAGGTTGTAGTGAGGTGGGGTCAGTCTCTTCTCCCAAGGAACAAGTGACAGGACAAGAGGAAACGGACTCAAGCTGTGCCAAGGGAGGGTTAGACTGGAGATTAGGAACAATTTCTTCACAGACAGGGTGCTCAGGCATTGGAACAGGCTGCCCAGGGCAGGGCTGGAGTCACCATCCCTGAAGTGTTCCCAAACTGTGTAGACGAGGCCCTCACAACATGGGTTAGTGGTGGCCTTGGCAGTGCTGGGATAATGACTGGACTTGATCTTAAAGGTCTTTTTCCAACCTAGACGATTCTATGATTTTTTATAAAGCAAAACACAACTGAAAACAAGAAAATAGAAAGGGTAGTCTAATAAATCCTACATTTTAATATTGTAACATCTCTGTTCAAAAATATCTGGTCTTCTTTCCTTCGTATAAAATATGTTTACCTCAAGTTTCCATCCTTGTCAATACACTAAGAATACTGAATCATTGCTAAATTCTTCCTTTAGTCCAGTGCTAACAACCATAGATAGTGAAAAGATGAAAATAAATAACAAAAGCAAGAAAGGAAAGTCCCTCTCTCCTCAACAGACAAGACTAACTTCTAGCAGCTTTCTACTCAAGAGAATCATCAAACACTGAAAGATGTCAGAGAGAATATTTTCTTTGCAGCTTCAGGCTTCTTGATGGCACATTCATTAAGAACATGTTGGATATAAGAACATCCAGGAACCTTGTGCAGTTCAACAAAGAGAAGTGCAAACTCCTGCATGGGGTGGAGCAACCCTATGCACCAACATTTGCTGGGGGCTACCTAGCTGGGTGACAGCTTGGCAGAAAATGTCCTGCGGGACCTGCTGGATACCAAGCTGAACATGACCCAGCAATGTGCATGCCCTTGGCACAAAGGCAGCTAATGGGCTGCATTTAGAGGAACACTGCCAGCAGATCAGATCATGGGTGATCCTTCTCCTCTACTCCGTTCTGGCAAGGTTGTACCTGGCATCCTCCATCCAGTTCTGGGCTCCTCTGTACAAGGGAGATACAGAGATACTTGAAAAAGGCCAACAACAGGCCATAAAGATGATGATGGGACTGAAGCATCTCTCATTTGAGGAAAGGCTGACGGAGCTGGGATTTTCCAGCCTGGAGAAGAGAAGGCTCAAGGTGATCTTATGAATGCGTATGAATACCTGTAAGGAGGGTGTAAAGAAGACAGAGCCAGATGCTTTTCAGTGGTGCCTAGGAACAGGACAAGAGACAGGGGGCACAAGCTGGAACACAGGAGGTATCCTCTGAACATCAGGAAACACTTTCTTTACTATGAGGGTGATGAACACTGGAGCAGGTTGCCCAGAGAGGTTGTGGAGTCTCCAGCCTTGGAGATACTCAAAAGCCACCTCGACATGGCTCTGGGCAACCTGCTCATGATGATGCTGCCTGAGCAGGGGACTTGGACCACCTGATCTCCAGAGATCCCTTCAACCTCTACCATCTTGTGATACTGTGTTACATTCTCTTGTTCCCAAATTCCTTCCTCTCTGCTCTCACTATGTGTACTAAAAGTTTCAGTTTGCAACAAAACCCCATCCTGACCTTTGTAAACACACTTTTTTTTCCCCTCCCAATTGAAAAATATCACTTTGCTTCCAAACCCAATCTGAAATGCAGTCTACCGGTCTCATTTTTTAAGAGCTGTTGTACCCTTGCAATCCCTTGGCTCAGGTTGGATGTTGTCTTCAAGATCATTGACTCCAGATGCTGCTGTTTGGTTTCTCGTAGAGCTTCACAGAATGCTGAGAATGCATTAGGGCCTCTCTTGGGCAGCAAATTGAGGAATTCCACATTTTGGCTGAAACTCCCAGACTTGGCCTAGATCCAGAGAAAAAAAATCCATACTCTACTATATTAATTTATGACTAGTAGCATTTATTTTTGTATCAACTATATCCCTTAACTTCAGTGTTCTCCTGTCCTTTCCCTTATTAATCAAACTTCTTTCTAGAAATCAGTCTCGATTTGCTACAGTAAACAAACTACTTTCTTTCAGCCTCCTCATAAATGGCTTCTTCCCCTTGATAATGCAACTACCTTTTCATACCCTAACAGGAACCTCAACTTTCAGAGCACTGTTGACTAGAAGTGCATATAGTAATAACTCACCTGTGCCTTTGCAGAAGTGTGAAAATACTTGGCCCTTTCTCCTGGTAACACTTCTTCATTAGTCCACAGAAGACAACCAGCTCCATATATTGTATCTTGCTGTAAGCCCACTGAATTTTATTTTACCTAATAAAGTAAATTAACAGCTGATATTCTAAAGTACCTATTAATTACTTCTTCCTTTCTAGTAGGCCTGCACCTCTTTATAATAAACTTAGGAACATTAATCATCTTAGTTTTTATGTCTTCATAGTCTATGACTCTAAGCCATAAATCATAATTAAGCACAAGAATTGGATCTTAAGTTTTACTGAAAAGTTAAGAAATTTCCATAATGTTTATATTCTGCACTTTGTATGGACAGTAGCCAGCTTTTGGCAGACTTCTTCCTGACTCATACAGAATGGTTTGGGTTGAAAGGGACCTTAAATCTCACCCAGTTTCAACCCCCTGCCATGGGCTGGGACGCCTTCCAGTAGACCAAGTTGCTTCAAGCCTTGGCCTTGGACATTGGCCTTGAACACTGCCAGGGATGGGGCATGTTTACTTAAGTACCAAAATAAAGAAATACAGCACTTTTTGTATTTAAGGAAGCATTAAGGTATCTCCTCATGAAACTTCCACATCCACTTCAGGTTACACTAAACAATATTCAGCAAACATTCGGAAGAAAAACTTTTTTCTTTACTCTTTCTTAAAAGTGTATATAATTGGGGAAAAAAACTCAAATTGTTTAATATCTTTCTGAATGACCGAATTTAAATTCATGCCTCTAAGTTCCTACTCTCTCTCCCCATTTTGGACATCAAAGGAAGCTGCTCCTATATTTTAGTTCTTCTTCAGCATACACCTACAAACTCTTTACTTTTTATATTCCTTGTAAGCTCTTCATCCAACAAAACCACCTTTGTCTTTAGTGGCTCTTTCTGCAATATCCTCCCCTCTCACCTTTTTCTTACTTTTGGTAAAATTCCAGCACTGGTTGAGCACCTTACACTTGAAGAAATTTCATCCTTCCTTCACCTCCCTGAGCTCCTTGGTTTATTTCACTTTCCTTAGATTACAAAAGTTTATTTAAGTGCCCTATTTCCAGTACCATGTTGTTTATTGTTCTGCTTAGTTTAAACCAAACCAACAGGACCAGTACAACTGTTGTGGTTTTAAGACAAGATGATTTAAAACATAGCTATTTATCCAGACGTTATTCATTTCGTAACTTTTTGGGGAAGCACGCTACAATATCCAGGAAAAATCTACACTCTATCAGCCACTGTGACACTTGTCTCCTCATATTTCCACTAGGGTACCTGATGATTAGCATCACAACACATTTTCAAGAACAGGCTACCTAGAGGCACTCCCAAGACTTTTATTCACATTTCAGCCAAAGAGTGGAGGACTACTACAAATTCGCAGACCTACTATAGAAAAATGAAAGGCAACACAATGTGGTTTTGACTCAAGTGATCTTTTTTTAAATGCACATTACTTTTTATTTATCTATAGCACTGTTCTTAGCACGTTCATTTCTATCCTCATTTCACAGTACTACTGTTCCAGTGGTCAGTGCTTTCCTTCTTCCCCACTGTATTTCTTTTTTCACTGCAATTTCCAGATTCATACCCTGCAACAGTTGTTTGAGTCACTTTGTTCTCTTGCTCAAGCTGCTATTGCTATTTATATACATTTAAGCTCTTAGTTATGTGTGTAGGTTGTATTAGGCACAATTTTTCCACTAAGCTATTGCTATTTACCTGACTTATCCATGGAAACAACTTATTGATAATCCATTACTAAGTACTGTTGCATCTCCTTTTATTCAATTACACCTGAAGGGGATGATTCCTCTAGTCTTCTTCCCCCATCTCAGCAGCATTTTGCCAAAAAGAGATTTCTCTGGCATTATCCCACCTTTGAGAGGGCTTTTTTTTTATTTTTTTTCTCCTTTTCTTTTCCTCCTCTCTGTTCCCTTCAGTGACTAACTGGGCCAGCAACTGAACATCCCTACTAACCACCCATACTTGAGCAGTGTCATTGTTTAACCAGCCCTGAACCATGCAGATGCTTAGTCACTCCCTCCCCAGAGGGATGGTGGGGACAATCAAAAGTGTAAAAGTGAAAAACTGGTGGGTTGAGATAAAGGCAGTTTAACAGGTAAAGCAAAAGCTGTGCACACAAGCAAAGCAAACCAAGGAATTAATTCACTGCTTCCCATGGGCAGGCAGGTGTTCAGCCACCTCCAGGACAGCAAAGCTCCAGCATGCAGAACATGCAGGACAGTTACTTTGAAAGAAAATGCCAGAACTCCCAATGTTCCCCTCTTCCTCCTTCTTCCCCCAGCTTTTATTACTGAGCATGATGTCATGTGGTTTGGAAGATCCCTTGGGTCAGTTGGGGTCAGCTGTCCTGGCTGTGTCCCCTCCCAACCTGCAGAACACCCCCAGCCTGCTCACTGGTGGGATGGGGTGAGGAGCACAGAAGACTGTGTAAGCGCTGCTCAGCAGTAACTAAAACATCCCTAGGTTATCAACACTGTTTTCAGCACAAATCCAAAACACAGCCCCATACTAGCTATACTAGCTACTATGAAGAAATTAACTCTATCCCAGCCAAAACCAGTACAAACAGTTCTTGTTTCATTCTCTGACTTTCACTGTGTTGCTGTACCTTCATCCTCTTTCACTAGGGATTTGAGCTATTTCATGTAAAGACTGCCCGCATCTCGCAACAACTTAGAACAGGTACCCTTAACAGGTCCCATGAGTAATTTCACATTATGTGACACATGTGAGTCAAAATTCATCAGAAAGTTATTTCTTCATTGCTTTCAAAAACCTTATCAGTCTAAAGTTTACACCACCTGCAGCAGCACCCAGCAAATAGCTCAAAATTCTGTTCAGCAGCATCTGTTTTTATGACAGGACCATCAACTCTACTAAGGGACTAAAAAGTGCCTCAATTGCTTACTTGAGTCCTCAGATGCACTTGATATGCACCTTCAGTCACTTCCTTTCCAGTCTGTTTTCTCTTTGAAGAGTTTTACCTCCATCCTGCACACACATCAGTGCATTACCATGCCTCTGAGAGCAATCCCAAGATATTTCCAGTGACTTCTCTTCATAGTACCAACCAGTCAGGATAAGTAACAAAAGCCTACGAACGGCATTTGCTATGTGAGAGTGAAGGTTTTGGATCATGTAAGGTTCATCATGCAGTTTAGAAAAACAGATAAAGTACAAATTCCTAAAGTGGCAGGTACCACAACAAACTGGTTTACAATATACTAATTTACTTACTTTCACAGTATTCTTTTGGAAATAGGTGTTATTTCTACTTCTACATATGGAGGCACAAAATGACAACAAAGGACTGGAAGATAACTACCTAACTCACAAAGCACAGTCTGCTGCAACTCCATACCAGCGTGCAAGCCAACGATTTACTAAACCCCAGTAAAAATCAGTATTGCAAACAGTGGCTTACAGTTCTCTTGCGTGTTGCAAGCAAAACCCATGCTGCTTTGCATGTTCCATGCATGTAATCGCATTAAAACATGCAGAGTTTACCATGCTGCCACTGCCAGGGACGACACTGAGCTTAACTAGAACTCAGGGTTAAGGCTCGGGTGTAGACGAGTACAACCTGCATACCTGTATCATCTCCACCATCTCCGTGGTGATAATGTCTTTTTCTATCATATGCTCCATCAACTCCTTTAAAAGCAGCTGTTTCGCCAGCATCACCCGGTTCTTCTTTAGCGCTTCCTGGTGACACCGCTGCATGCCGCACGCTTCCCTGGCAAGAAAGGCGAGACCTAAGCACAACTCAACTGTACGAGCCACCCTCAATCCCTCTCAGCTTCCCGCCCACGATGAAGCGGACCGAACCCACGGGCAGCCACCGCCTGACAACGAGCGGAAGC
>NW_009925193.1:0-13168 GCF_000696875.1 Nestor notabilis
TGGATGGCTTACATTTTAGAAAATAAAACAAACCTAAAATCTATCCATATGTTTTTTTTAGTAATGGTGCCAAATCTGTTGTCAGTGAAGTGGGGAGTTGCCTTAGGCTGCAAACAGAAGACGAATGAATTGAATGAGTGTTTTGTTATGATCAATGGAAATATCTATCACTGGTCTGGTAGAGTATCAGCTGTGTTCTGGATTTTAAGATATCTCTTTAACATCTAGGCATAAACATCTTCCATTTTCCAGTATCCAGAATGATACCTGAACAGTTACAACTTTTTAGAGAAATGTCTCAAAAAGAAAAAAAAAAAATCTTTTTCTGAAATTAACTTTATGGAAAAAACCCTCTATTGTTCCCTCCCCGCCCTGTAGAGTTATTCATTTGTTTGTTTGTTTGCTTATTTATTTAGGGAAGAAACACCACAAATTAATTTGGTCGAGTTCTACTCTCCTTTAACCCCTTTGAATATTGGGAATGACATGCTTACTGTCAGTACAATTCTGGAAGTTCAGTGAAAGACATTTTGAGCCCAGTTTACAACAACAGTGGAAAGTCTGTCTTGAAAAAACACAGATATTTTAGAAGCATAGGTCTGACTTTGTTTTGTATGATGCCATATCTCCACACAAAGAGTTTCTGCAAGGAGCTAGTCTGTATGACATATTGGAACATGATGATGCTGAAAAGTAGATAATGTAACATTTAAGAATTTCAGAAATGCATATTTAGATAATAGAATATGACAGCTGGTGTTAGTATGGTCTCTTGTCAATCTCGGAAGTACCTGAAAGTAGCAGGAAATGGTTTTTGTTTTATTTTTGGCATCCTGCTTTAAAGTACTGGTCTTGGTTTTAGAATAGGCTGCACCAGTACATTCAACTTTTGTGTGGAAAAAAATAAAAGAACTGTTTGTTTAACAGTGTTTCTTCATCTTCATTTAAAGTTGTAGGAAGTACATACAGCTACATGAGAGCTTCTGCTTAAAAATGTTGATAAGAAGCCTTTAACTCATTCATCAAATTAACAGATGATAATATAAAATTAAACTATGGAACAGTACAGATTAACCTTTTGTGCAAGCTAAATCTAGAAATATGCATGCCTGGTAAACTTTGTAAATCTGCTTCACCATGTACTTACAGTGCCTCATGCACTCACAGAGAAAACTTCCCTGAATTAAAAAGCCAATATTTCTGTTGGGTAGAAATTAAGCATTTTTGGATTGGACAACCAAGTTTTTGCAAGAACAGCTCCTTCCTGATTTCCATTGTCACCTCGTAAAAGGAAGGACAGAGATTTATCTGATCCATTACCCTTTCTGCAGTATTTGCCAGCAGAGGCTGCTTAGGATACAGATCCTTCCAAGTTTGCACACACTGTATTCAAGCAATCAGTGATTTACAAATTTCCAGGCCTGAACTGTATCATGACCCTCTTTCTTAGTGGGATTTAAATTGTCTAATCTCTTTCTGAGCAGAATTAGAGTTTGACTGTCAAAGCATCCTCTGTCATTGACTTCCATGGGTAGTGGTGAAAAAAAAAATAATTTGTTCCAGACCTGTTGCCTGATGTTTTCAATAGGTATTCTTAAGTTCTTGTGAAAGATTATAAAAAAGTGAGATAGTTTCTTTGTAATGCTTTCCACCTTTGTAATGCTTTGTAATGCTTTCCACCTTAATCATGATTTTATGACCGCAGTCTGGCCTCATTCAGGTGTGTCTGAACCCTGGTTGCTGTTTTTCGCATCTTCTGTAGTTCCTCCACACTGCTTTAGAAGAGGGATACTAAGGACTGTGTAAGACCAGTGTTACCTGCTCTCTCTGTTCACATAATAAATGCCACAATATGGTTTTGACAGCCATCTACCTCAGTGGCATGGGTTATGGAAGGGGTTTTCCATATAAAAAAACAATTTCCCCTTCCCCCCCCAGCCTTGCCTAAGTAAACTTGCAGATACGAACTGAGTGTGCAGTTAATCATTTAGCAGTCAGGGGTGAATGGAAAGACTCCAAATATATTGTTTTTTCTGACTACAGTTTACTGTACTGATTTGGAAGTATGGTCTTTGAAGGCAGGGTTTGTTGATATTGCCAAGATGAGATGTCCAGATGAGAAAGACCTGTCGCTACAGGCCCCACAAGACCCAAAGGACTGTTTTTGTCTCAGCACAGAGGATAAGTATCACTAGACAAATATATATGCAATTGGAGCTGCACAGAAGGGAGAAGTGAACATGTCCCTTGTGGGGAAAAAACTTTCCTATGCCATATAAAAGTTTCACAGTTTCTGCTCCATAAATGTCAAGACTTTTGCAGAGAAGCAAAATTGCTTGAAAAGTTGAAGTAAAATTTAGTTGGTAACCAGAAAAATTTCAGTTACTTAGTTTTCTAAGGTAATGAGTGTGTCCAGTCTGTTGGAGATTCTATTGGTTGAAGGAGCTGCCCATCTTATTTTAAAGTGTTTTGTGTCACTGCATTTAGTTCCATCTGCTTCTCAGTTGAATTACTTTATTTTTTAATTATTCTGAAATTCTTCTTTCAGTCTCAGGTCAAATCTTGGCATTCAGGTATAAACTTACAATTTAAAACATTGTTGCCTGTATATAGTAGTGAGAAGCTATCATAGCTGAAATCCCCAAGAACTCATGAGAAACATAAGATAATTCAAAAGGCTACAGCAGTTCCAGAAATTAAAATAATTAAAAAATGTAGAATGTTAAAGCCCAAGTCAGCTAAGCTCTGATGCATGTGCACAACTCTGTGCACATTCTGAAATCCGGCAGGACCTCAGCATATGGCCAAGTGATTTGCTAAATTGGGACCTAATTAAGGACAATTGTAAAAGTAGCTACTATTTAAACAATCATGGAATCTTCAGTTAGATTTTGACTTGAACTCTGAAGTTAACAGTAAAGTCTTCTAAACTCAGCACTTAATCTCTTTTTGTTTTAAACAAAAGATTTAAGTAAAAAACCCACATTATTATTAGTTCAGCACTACTCACCGCAATTTACAACATTATGAACTTCTAAAGGACTTCAGTATTTATATTAAAAAGTTAATATCAAGAAAAGTGTTTTCTACCAGTAAAAGGCAAAAATTCCCCAGGAATTAGTGATGTATGCTGTTTGGATCACTGGTGCAAAGCTATGATTCCTTAAACTGTTGATATTTTAAAGGTTTAATGTCGTAGAGTTCTCTGAAATGTTTGTAGTGTAATATTATCGCCTATCAAATATAATTTTATGAATCTATGTTAGAATTAACACAAAATACAATTTTGTGATGTGAAATTATATAACTGAAAGAAGTAATGCTTTGTAACTTTCAGTCTTGAAACTATTTAGAATCATAGGGTCATGTCATGGAATAGTTGGAAGGGACGTTTGAGTTGGAAGGGACGTTAAAGATCATCTAGTTTCAAATTCCCTCCTATGGGAAAGGACACCTTCCTCTAGAGCAGGTTGCCCAGGGCCCCGTCCAACCTGGCCTTGAACACTGCCAGGGATGGGGCAGCCACAGCTTCTCTGGGTAACATGTTCCAGTGTCTCACCACCCTCACAGTGAAGAATTCCTTCTAATGTCTAATCTAAATTAAACCTCTTTCCATTTAAAGCCATTCCCCCTTGCCCTATCACTACATCCCCTTGTAAAAGTCTCTCTCCAGCTTTCTTGCAGGCCCCTTTAGGTACCAGAAGGCTGCTATAAGGTCTCCCCAGAGCCTTCACTTATCCAGACTGAACAAGACTGTCTTCAGAGGAGACTACTCTGACTATCTTCATAGCCCTCTTCTGGACTTACTCCAACAGGTCCACATACTTCATACTTTTGCATTTTCAATAGATTTCTCTCCTATTATGGAGTTTTGAAGCAACTGCATATTGTGGAATGCAGATGAACATAAGGCTTTTCTCTCGTTTATCATAGTGGGTGATACTAGACTGAGTTATAATACCTAGACTGTCCTAATTTTGCAATACTAGAAATAAGCCTTGCAAAACATCCCATTAGTACATCTTTATAGATGCTTCCTAAAAATGTCTTTTAGTTTAACTATTACATGTTCTAAGATAAGAAATTATTCACTACCATTTTGGTAGTCGTAGCATAAAGCTTAATCAGATAACAGGTAGGTTATTATTGCTTATTTTCTTTATTATTTTGAAATAATAAAGAAAGAAATAATGAAAGATGCTGTTCTTTTTCGATCTTCAGTTTTGACTTCTCCAGTACAGCTTAATCAGGGTTACAATGTACCGTACCTAATAACTAGGTGTATCACCAGCTTCCTCAGTTATTCATGCTGTGAGAACTCTGCAGTATAGCTTTTCCTCAACCAATTTAATTTTTGGTGAATCTTTAAGTTGAAGTTCCTTTTAATTTTGTTTTATCTCTATGGCCAGTAGCACCAGTAACTTTGTGAGGGCTGGCAGACAACTGATTGGACCAGTAGTTTTCGCTATTGCGCTGCTTCACAAACACTGCCTCAGAGCGGCCTGCAGTTTCTTTCTGTGTCTGAATTTTCTCTTACAAATCCATCAGACCTTTCATATGATTGTGGAAGAGAAAAATTGTATCCCACCTCCCCCTTTTCCAGTACTAGAAAAGTTGAACTCTTTCAGCGTTGTCTTTGAAGCCTCCCCACCTAGACCTATTTCTCTATGAATCTATTTTTCTGAGTATGGCTGACTAAGGTTATTGAGGCAAAATATCGCACTGATGCCTTATATGTCAGTCATAGTTTGTGATGTACTGTAAGTATATTGCTTGGTATGCTAAAGAATGGTATTTGTGTTTCATTGATGTGTCACATTCATGGTTCATAATGATCCAGGGATCAGCTAATAAAGCCAAATACTTCTGCTTCGTTATTCCCAATTTATGAGTTCTTGGCTTACATCAGCTACTCTTATTTATAGTCCCACAGTGAGTGACCTTGCACTTTGCTCCATTATAATTCTTCATCTTTCCTCGAGACCATCCACTTCTTTCAGTGTGATCAATTCTCTTCCAACTTCATGTCATCAGCATGTGCGTTGAACATTAGTTAGATTATTAAACAAGACTAATCCAAAAACTCATTCCTGATGAACTCTGCTATTAGTTTCTCTCCACTCTGACATTTCCTCTTTCTGAAATGATACTTTTCATTCTTCGTTTACTTACCTTTAAAATTAGTATTTTTATATTTTACTGCTGAATACATATCTTTTCCTCACTTATTAGAATGCAAGCTGACCTTTCAGATCTGACAGCATAGGGAGGAATTATTTTTAGAAAAGGAGATAATTTTGAAAAAGCCATTACTGTTTCATCACCTTTGTTGTATGCACACTCAATTTATTTTTATCAACTATGGCCATGATTTTGACATTATATGTGTTCTTTTATGCAGATCTAATATTTTCAGTAAAGTTACGTGACATGCTTACTCTTCAGTACTTGCTAAGGGATATCACAAATAACTTCAGTACTCATGAAACAGCAACATGGATGGAAGTCAGTGGTTGCTAATTTACTAAGCAAAGTGACAAAGTTTTCCATGTTTTATAGGCAGGCATGACTAGTCATTACTAGAAAGAACCTGGCCTACCACGTTGGCTAATAAAGAATGGATCTACTTAAAAACGTGAAGAAAGGCTGAGTGCATGCTATTGAAACTTCAAGTAAGAAGTCAAGAGAATTCATGACACACCATAATACAGACGTTAATAGACAGTCTGTCCTCAGCCTTAAGATGTACAGTGACTGGAGATCTAGCTGAAAAAACCCTATTCTTGTGTTGTGGTATGGGAATTATGCCATGAAAAATCATAGTTTCGTTTACTGGACTATTATTATTTTTTAATTATTTTTTGTCTCTATTGTGTATTTTTACAGAGACTACTTTGTAGGAACTGAAATGACCTTCTGTGCTTAAGAATGTCTAGTTCCAGTTCTTGTTTTATGTTTTGTAGATCTTTTTCACTGGGTCAAAAGTAAACCAAGTTTAGCCAAATGGAATTGTTTACTGGAATCTGTAAAAGCCTCAGATACAATTAATTTAGAGTAATGTTTGGTGAACTAACTCAACCCTGAAATTTCTGCAGTCTTGTTAGCTGGAAGCTCTGCATATGATGCTTTAAGAGACTTCAAAACTTGAGATTACCTTCACCTTTTCGTATGCTCCTATAAACCATTTGATTTTTTCCTGTTTTTTTTTTGTCTGAGAAATTTTTTCAAAATGATTTGGAGTTTTTTAGGCCCGTAAACAGGTTGTAAGATCAGACAGTCGACCAGTTGTCCCATGTTACAAGCTGTTTTGCAGTTGTTACTGTATCTGCGTTCAGCAGCTGTCTGGTTTATCTCTTAATCACATTACTTTGTAAATGATTCATTTTCAGATACACTCTGAATTATGTTAATTTATGAAAAATATTAAAATATATGAGCATTATCTGAAAATAGAGATAATTTTCATATAATATGGCTCCGAATCAATATATGTTAAAAACTTTTTTTCTGTATCACATTTCATGACTGAAAGTCAAAACACACGAAATAAAAAAAAAAAATCACAAGAGAAAAGAGGAGTGCATGTCTACATCTGTGCATAACTGATCATGTCTGACAGAAGCATAGATGATATTAAACTTCCCAAGAGCGGGATCTACTGACAGCGATGTGTGAAAAAATAGAACAGTGTCTGCCTTATTTTCTCTGAGATATAAAGGTACACCAGGCTTTTGAGATGAAGGTTACATATTTTCCTAGTGTACAAATGATATGAAGAGATGCAGATAACTTTAAATGTGCTGATAAACTTGCTCACCTTTCTATTGTATTCTCTGTATGTTTCACTGAACTCTCCTGGAGCTGTTTATACTCATTATATATAAATTGATACTGTTGCTCTTTCAAAAAACTGGGGGTTGATTTAAAAAAAAAAAAAAGTTAAATTTGCTTTAATTTACCATGCAGCAGTTTTTTCCCCCATCTCCTCCATTTAAGTTGGAACAGATTCAAGGCTGGTTTAAAGGAGATGCATAATGGAATGATGCTTAGTCCAGGAACTTTGCCACCTCAGAAGAATTAGTAATTTTTAAGACTGAGAGGCTACTCTGTGCGAAGCAAAGCAGCTCAGAGTACACTTCCAGCACTTCAGGCTCCCCCTTGACTTTAGGATAAATTGCAATCAGTGAATTAATTTTTTAGTGAGCAGGGGTGCTACTGAGCTTGCTTAATCTTTATAAAGGTATAGTGTAGTGTATTCATATAGTGTAAACATCTGTATCTGAGCTCATCATCTACGCTGCATATAGTTAGCAGAAAGAAATTCTACAAAGCAATTAATATCATCCTCAGGTAGGCATAGAAAATAAGTCAAGTGAATTGTGACATAGAATTGCTTAATTCTCAACATTGATTACAAAAAGATCACAGTGACAAACTAAAATGGCAACATCTGCATTTTAAGTGTCTACATGTAGAGAAGAGGTCTTTTTGTTGACCTGTCTCTGAATGAATTGTATACTATATGTTTATTAAAAAACATGCACATTTTTTCTGTACTTGGAAAATGTGAAGTCAGACTTTTTAGTAATATTGGAAGCATTATCCTTGTTAAATATTAACTGTGTATGCTAAACCACTGTCGAAATACCTAATCTTCTCTTCGAAAAACAGAAACTTTTTATAGTGCATTTGGAAGGTTTTTGTGTGTCGGTGGTTCAACTGGTAGATAGTTTTCTGACATATTTTGATTTAAGCAATTTTTATCTCTATATGTCTACTTCTGACTCTCAATCACAAAACTTGTTCCTTCCTTACTTCATCACTTGAAATTGCAGACATTCTTTCTTTCGTTCAAAATAATTCATTTAGAAAAGCATTATCTGAAGAACTGGGTTTTCTTTACAGAAGTAGTGTTTCAGTAGGTAACTGGAAATTTATTTCGTGGTGGATTATCTTAGACAAAGAGCAGAAGTTTTACATGAGCTATGTGGATGAAATCTCTGCAGTCGGTGAAATACATATACTTGCTTTTCACCAAGGGGCTCACTGCAGCTTTGAAATGCTCTCCAGGCTTGGGGCAGGAGGCAGCAACACTATTTCAGGAAGCACCTGAGAGTCAAAATGCTATTAGTTGTAAGAATAACTGAAATAAATAACCAGTGAGGGTAGAAATTGTATGTTTAAACATATGAATGGCCATATGTCCCTCTTCTAAACTGTGTTTGGGGGAAAGGAATACTATGTCATATGGGTGAAGGAACTTGAAAATTATCAACACCTTAAGTTACCTCAGCCAGAGATGATCAAAGTCTTAACATCTTAGACAGTGCCACCATTATTGCTTCCCTTCAAGTAAATCTATTTTGGGGCAGAGGAAGTCAAAGACTTACTTTCCTGATGTCTGCAAGTCTTCTTCCCTTCCATACAGCTTGTGGCAAGAATTAGAGTTTGACCGTGCTTGCTCCTTCCTCATACTCTATGAATTGATGAAAAAAACACAGTACAGCATTGAGTGCTTTAAGGAAAAAAAAAAAAAAAAAATAAATAAAAAAAAGCATACATTACAACCAAGTCCTCAAAGTTCACAAGCATGAGCTGTGCCACTGTTGAATGCTTTTGGTAAGTTCTGAAGTCATTAAGTCATTCATCTATGTGTGTCACTGCCTCTAAGAAAGTATGAATCTCTACTATGATGCTGTCTCTTTTACTATGTAATATGGTACTTTGGCTGTTTCTGAAACTGTAAGTATTGGGGAACTTATGAATTGCTCTTTAAGTCACATTATTCTTTTGAAGTATAGAAACTGGAATTGAAAACGACCCTTCTACCCATTAGCATTAATGGTTCTGAAAGTTGATTGACTTAACAAAGACAGGTTTAAAGCTGTGAGTGAAGAGATACTTGAGAGAGAAATGCCAATAGTGGAAAGTCTGTAGATCTATGACTTTGAGGGGGATGCACAGATGAATAGAAAAATTCAAGGTGGTGAATGGAGGATCTCTGTACTAGTTTTTGCTCACAGCATATTTTTCAAAATGTTATGTTTGAGATACTACTTCTGTGAAATTGCTTTTCTTGTGCACTATGTGTTGTGCTACGTTTGAAGTCCCTATAGGGACTTCAGTACTGTAGGTCTTGTTCAGTTCCTTGTAACTAAATTAATCCAAATATTTGGGACTGTTGCTTTTGGTGGTTGCTGTTGCTTTGCTCAGTTCTGACTCATGCATATAGAATTCAGAGGTTTAAGTTGTTCATATGTGTGTACTTTGTAAGACACATTTGTGGCCTAAGAGGAGACAGCTGAATGCTCTTTGGGACTTTTTGCATCCCTTGTGTGTCTTACTGTCTTTGCTTGTTAAGATTTCTCCAGAGATAAGCAGCTTCCACTTAGAGAGCATGGTAATTGTTGACATTCCATAGGTAGGTGTGATGAAACCTTCAGCACTCTACAGTGTACTATGTTACACTGTCACCTGATAAAGTTGTTTTCTCTACAGATGGTGTGTATACATATATATATATCTCCATTTTGAATTTTAAAATTTAAGCAGTCATCAATATCCCAAAAGCTGTCTAGAAGTTCAGTATAAAAATGAATTGATATCTGCCATACTTGGCAATGAGGATTACAGCTACTGCTCTAAGCTTCTTGTGCCTCATACGAGTCATTGGTACCGAAGTTTTTCTACAGTGTGTTTAACTAATGTGGTTTTAGGAAGACAGAGAAGGAGGCAATTTGTCCTTCCAACACAGTTTTGGATATTTCCAGGCATTCTTCTTAAAGCTTGTTATTTTAGCAGTAATGATAAACACATAACATGCTTCCTTGGAGAGAGTTTATCATATCAGGTTGCATAAATGCACACACATGGCACCTACATATGCCCATGTATTGTGAAGTGACATCCAGCAGCATTCATTTCATTTCCGCTTTAATACAGTTTACAATTTCTGCAGCTGCAAGGCCTTGGGTGAGTTTAAATATCACCTGTGACAGGAAAAGGAAAGCTGAATACAAAGATTTCTTTGGGGGGAAACAGATTTTACTAATTGTAACAGGAACTGGTACTTCACCTAATCTGTTAGTAACATCTTTAGTGAGATTCACTTAGGATCTAGTTGTGATATGTTAACATCAGAACTACATATAGCTATGTAGTAGTTGCAACATAATTTGACATTAGACTTTATAAAGAATCAAATCAAATATAATTTTCTTGTTCTGTGCAAAAATAACCATCTGTAAAGACAGTTTTACATATTAGCAAACTTTATTCATCCCAGTAGCCCACTTACCTAAAGTCAAAGTTCAGAATTGCCTGTGTTCATGTATAACGGACATCATAAACTCTAAAGCACATGCTTTATTTATGTATTAAAAATGATCTTTCATTACCACTGTCTCCTTTCTTGTTTTAAATCTTCCTACAATTTTCCATGAAACTACATCATTTTCTAAGCAGTAAGTGATATTGAGTGAATCTTGTTTACCAGTAATATATAACAAAGAATTAATGTCAGTATGTAGTTTGATTTCCTGTTGAATTTCCATTAAGTTAAAGTTAATGTCCAGCAGTGTAAGGACAGCAAAAATGCCTGTGAAAAGAGAACATAGAAGGTGACTGGTGGAAGTGCCTATGATTTAGCACTTCCCCAAAGTACTGGGGAAAAGGGCGCAAAAAAAGTACCAAAAAAAAAAAATTAATAAAAAAAAAATAAAAATTCTTCTCTTACAAGATGCATCTAGTGGCCCTTGTGCACTTTAAGCTACAAAGGAAGTTTAAGGCCATATTATTATGGCCTAGTATTATTTTATTTTCACCATGAATTTAGGATCATAATTTAGTTTTCTTTCCCAGTTTAGCAGTTGGAAAAAATGGGATCTTGAGAATTATGTCTCTTTGCAGCAGACTATGATAGCATAGAAGAATAATTAACAAAACCAGACAAAACCAGTCTGTTCTAATGAGATATAGGATTCTAGATATTTTAAGTTCACGTGGGTGTATGGAGACCTAGTCAAGTGGTATTTTTATCTTTAATTAAGATGGTCACTTGGTGAATAATGACTTCATATATGCTGTAGTTGCACCTGTGTAAATGGATTCCTTCAAAAGGGAAACAGGATTACATAATCCCTGAGGAATTTTCTAGTTTTGTATATATTTTTGAGAATTTGAGGATCAGATGAGGGTTCTATGTAAATTGTAGCAGAAATAAATAGTAAAGCAATGTGTGGCATTGATAACCAAGCAGTCCAATCTGTTTCTCAAATTCCAGCTCTTTAATTATTTAAAGCATGTGGAGTTTTTGCAAGGAAATGATAATGTTTTGGTGAGGTTACAGGAACTCCCATGAAATGTACTTTCAATCCTAACTTGTTTTAATAAAGATTTTATCTGAAAATTTCATAGGTGTTTGAACCAGCTCCAGCATTTAAATCTCACTGGCACTGGATTGGCATCCACAGGAGAGGTTTTGTGCTTCAGCAGGTATTATCAGACCAGAACTTCTGTCTTGCAGACATTCATGAGCTAATGAAAAGGAAGGAAGAAGGTGTTATAGCTACACAGATTTGAAAATAATTAACAGGAATGGAGAAAGGGAAAGCATGAGGGTTTTTTTATGTTAGCAGTCGAGGTGCCTACATATCCTAGGTCTAGTGCCTTTATGTGTAACATGAAAAGGTGGTCTGTTTTTCTTTGTTGGTCTATCTGGGCGGTTCAAGAGGAATAATTTCCTCTTTTCTATATACTTAGCGCTATGTTTACCCTCCCCAGCCTCCTTCCCTCATATTTACAGAAACATGGGAGAGAAAGTGAAAGGGGCAGATAAAATTAATAGCTAAGTAGACCAGAGAAACAAGAGGCAAAATATTTGTTTACAAAGGTTTTTTTTTTTTTGTAACCTTGTATTCCTACAGATTCCTTATCTCTCTTTTTCTAGTTTCATACTGACTATAAGAAGTTGCACCTCCCCTTTCTTACGTCTTCAGAGGCATAAGCCTTATTTCTGATATATTCTTTAAAAAACTTTGGTGTAATCATGGAAATAGGTAGCTTCGATTTTGTGCATAGGCTGATCTCTCTCCCCCAGTTATCAAGAAAGGCCGAATGGGTTTTTTCTTCAATCCAAAAATTGTACCAAAGCTGAGGTGTATATTTAAATGACGAAGTGAACATGTTGACAAATGCAATGGGGGAAGTTTGAAAAACAGACAGCCCAGATTAATGTTAAGTAACTCTCTTTTTATTCCATTGCCCCATTCCACTGAATTCAGCCTGCATTCAATCTGTGATGACATAATACACAAATATTGAAAGCGATTTTGAAACATGATCTGTTATATTGTGGTAGGCAACATCCAATATTAAGTTTGGAGTCATATTTGGTCCAGGGCATGTTTGCTTCTCTTTTGTATCTTTCTGTAATGTAGTTTTTCAGGTGAGCTTTCTTATCACTGAGATAGGTGCTTATAGCAGACTGGTTGTGAAAGAACTGTAATAAGTTGATTTGTCCCAAATTTATGCTTTCAGACTCAGACAAAGTTAATATAGTTAATTTTAACAATTATGGAGGTTTCAAACTAAGAGAGCTTTTATAGTCATTTATTATTATATAGTCATTTATTGCTGTATAGTTATTTATTGCCATTTATCTCAAAATCTCTTGAAAAATTAAATTTAGAAATATTTTGAGTAGATTTCACATAAATAAGAAAATCACTTGTAGTATCTCTTGAGAATTTTATGAAGTGAACTCCATCTGACCCTGGATCCAAGAAGCTGCTCCATAGGTGACTCTTTTTATTGGACCGAGTTTGAAGAAGTCACAGCTTCATTCCAACCGCCTTTTCACTTCAGCACAAACTTACTGAGGTAGTCAGTTGGTTGCCTTACAAAGCTTTAAATAGAAAAACTGAACAGGTGGTTTGGGTTCAGGAAATAAAATAAGCTATATTATTGTAGACAGGGAAAATTCTTTTCTCATTACACACTACTCGGATAGAATTAAGCAGACAGCTCATGCTGAGAAATTTGAAACTCAGAGAATGCAACAGTTAAAAAGACAGACAATAAATGCAGTAGTTATTCAGGGAAGGACCTACACAGTCTACAGTAGAGCAGCTAACTCAAAACAAACAAACCAAACACCACCCCCACCTCC